>NW_027554487.1:0-242455 GCF_053574225.1 Canis aureus
TTTTCTCACAACGTTTCCCTGCCACTAACATGAGGACGTTAGCAGTGCCTTCTACAGTCAAGCAGGATGCGGGAGGGTTGTGCCCTGTCCTTAGCTCTCACAGGGAAGCAGGCCTTGAAGCCAGCTGTCAACTAGCTGCATTCTTATGGCAGGGTGAAGGTAGCAGGATTCTGAGACAGGAGGTTCCCAGGTTACCACTCTACTGGACCTGGAGATACCCTCCAGGTCTGCATTGTTACCCTGCGTCTCAGAAGCCTCTGGCAAACGTCTCTGGTGAAGACGTGCGAAACTCACTCTGCAGGCAGTGTGGAACTGTGAGGGACTGAGGGTGAGCTCAACTCTCAGAAGTAAGATGTTTTTGGACAAGGCGTTCAACTACCTACTCACGTATGGAACTTAGTATGTAGCACCAGTCTACCCCAGGAATTACTAGGAAATCGCTTGATTGAGCTTGGAGGCACTCGTCTTGTGTGCCGGGAGATTCCAGTTACCTCTCCCAACACTTGCGTCAAGCAGCGAGCCTAGGCCTTTTGGAAGCGAAAGGTAGCGGCAGGCAGGATGTAGGGTTACAGGCCATAAGCTCAACTCTCAGAAGTGTGTATGCATGGGAGGCAGATGTCTGCTGCCCACTCGGACATGGGAGTTGGAACCTAGCTACACTCCTATTGAAGAAGGATGTTGGAAATCGCTGTATTCAACTCAGATACACGGGAGTTCAGGCCCAATGCTTACACATGCTTTTCCCGCAACCCATCCCAGCCACTAACATAAGGAGGTTAGCAGGTACGTCTACAGTCAGGCAGGATGCGGGAGGGTTCTGCCCTGTCCTCAGCTCTCACAGGGAAGCTTGCCTAGAAGCCAGCTCTCAACTAGCTGCATTCTTATGACAGTGTGAAGGTAGCAGTATTCTGAGTAAGGAGGTTCCCAGATTACCACTCTACTGCACCTGGAGATACCGTCCAGGTGTGCATTGTTAACTTGCGTCTCAGAAGCCTCTGGCAAAAGTCTCTGGTGAAGACGTGGGAAACTCACTCTGCAGGCAGTGTGGAACTGTGAGGGACTGAGGGTGAGCTCAACTCTCAGCAGTAAGATGATTTTGGACAAGGCGTTCAGCTACCTTCTCACATATGGAACTTAGTATGTAGCACCAGTCTACCCCAGGAATTCCTGGGAAATCGCTGGATTGAGCTTGGTGGCACTCGTCTTGTGTGCCGGGAGATTCCAGTTACCTCTCCCAACACTTCGGTGAAGCAGCGAGCCTAGGCCTTTTGGATGCGAAAGGTAGCTGCAGGCAGGAGGTAGGCTTACAGGCCATAAGCTCAACTCTCAGAAGTGTGTATACATGGGAGGCAGATGTCTGCTACCCACTCGGACATGCGAGTGGGAACCTAGCTACACTCTGATGAAGAAGGACTTTGGAAATCGCTGTATTCAACTCAGATACACGTGGGTTCAGGCACAACGATTCCACATGCTTTTCTCACAACGTTTCCCTGCCACTAACATGAGGACGTTAGCAGCGCCTTCTACAGTCAAGCAGGATGCGGGAGGGTTGTGCCCTGTCCTTAGCTCTCACAGGGAAGCAGGCCTTGAAGCCAGCTGTCAACTAGCTGCATTCTTATGGCAGGGTGAAGGTAGCAGGATTCTGAGACAGGAGGTTCCCAGGTTACCACTCTACTGGACCTGGAGATACCCTCCAGGTCTGCATTGTTAACTTGCGTCTCAGAAGCCTCTGGCAAACGTCTCTGGTGAAGACGTGCGAAACTCACTCTGCAGGCAGTGTGGAACTGTGAGGGACTGAGGGTGAGCTCAACTCTCAGAAGTAAGATGTTTTTGGACAAGGCGTTCAACTACATACTCACGTATGGAACTTAGTATGTAGCACCAGTCTACCCCAGGAATTACTAGGAAATCGCTTGATTGAGCTTGGAGGCACTCGTCTTGTGTGCCGGGAGATTCCAGTTACCTCTTCCAACACTTGCGTCAAGCAGCGAGCCTAGGCCTTTTGGAAGCGAAAGGTAGCGGCAGGCAGGATGTAGGGTTACAGGCCATAAGCTCAGAAGTGTGTATGCATGGGAGGCAGATGTCTGCTGCCCACTCGGACATGGGAGTTGGAACCTAGCTACACTCCTATTGAAGAAGGATGTTGGAAATCGCTGTATTCAACTCAGATACACGGGAGTTCAGGCCCAATGCTTACACATGCTTTTCCCGCAACCCATCCCAGCCACTAACATAAGGAGGTTAGCAGGTACGTCTACAGTCAGGCAGGATGCGGGAGGGTTCTGCCCTGTCCTCAGCTCTCACAGGGAAGCTTGCCTAGAAGCCAGCTCTCAACTAGCTGCATTCTTATGACAGTGTGAAGGTAGCAGTATTCTGAGTAAGGAGGTTCCCAGATTACCACTCTACTGCACCTGGAGATACCGTCCAGGTGTGCATTGTTAACTTGCGTCTCAGAAGCCTCTGGCAAAAGTCTCTGGTGAAGACGTGGGAAACTCACTCTGCAGGCAGTGTGGAACTGTGAGGGACTGAGGGTGAGCTCAACTCTCAGCAGTAAGATGATTTTGGACAAGGCGTTCAGCTACCTTCTCACATATGGAACTTAGTATGTAGCACCAGTCTACCCCAGGAATTACTGGGAAATCGCTGGATTGAGCTTGGTGGCACTAGTCTTGTGTGCCGGGAGATTCCAGTTACCTCTCCCAACACTTCGGTGAAGCAGCGAGCCTAGGTCTTTTGGATGCGAAAGGTAGCTGCAGGCAGGAGGTAGGCTTACAGGCCATAAGCTCAACTCTCAGAAGTGTGTATACATGGGAGGCAGATGTCTGCTACCCACTCGGACATGCGAGTGGGAACCTAGCTACACTCTGATGAAGAAGGACTTTGGAAATCGCTGTATTCAACTCAGATACACGTGGGTTCAGGCACAACGATTCCACATGCTTTTCTCACAACGTTTCCCTGCCACTAACATGAGGACGTTAGCAGCGCCTTCTACAGTCAAGCAGGATGCGGGAGGGTTGTGCCCTGTCCTTAGCTCTCACAGGGAAGCAGGCCTTGAAGCCAGCTGTCAACTAGCTGCATTCTTATGGCAGGGTGAAGGTAGCAGGATTCTGAGACAGGAGGTTCCCAGGTTACCACTCTACTGGACCTGGAGATACCCTCCAGGTCTGCATTGTTAACTTGCGTCTCAGAAGCCTCTGGCAAACGTCTCTGGTGAAGACGTGCGAAACTCACTCTGCAGGCAGTGTGGAACTGTGAGGGACTGAGGGTGAGCTCAACTCTCAGAAGTAAGATGTTTTTGGACAAGGCGTTCAACTACCTACTCACGTATGGAACTTAGTATGTAGCACCAGTCTACCCCAGGAATTACTAGGAAATCGCTTGATTGAGCTTGGAGGCACTCGTCTTGTGTGCCGGGAGATTCCAGTTACCTCTCCCAACACTTGCGTCAAGCAGCGAGCCTAGGCCTTTTGGAAGCGAAAGGTAGCGGCAGGCAGGATGTAGGGTTACAGGCCATAAGCTCAACTCTCAGAAGTGTGTATGCATGGGAGGCAGATGTCTGCTGCCCACTCGGACATGGGAGTTGGAACCTAGCTACACTCCTATTGAAGAAGGATGTTGGAAATCGCTGTATTCAACTCAGATACACGGGAGTTCAGGCCCAATGCTTACACATGCTTTTCCCGCAACCCATCCCAGCCACTAACATAAGGAGGTTAGCAGGTACGTCTACAGTCAGGCAGGATGCGGGAGGGTTCTGCCCTGTCCTCAGCTCTCACAGGGAAGCTTGCCTAGAAGCCAGCTCTCAACTAGCTGCATTCTTATGACAGTGTGAAGGTAGCAGTATTCTGAGTAAGGAGGTTCCCAGATTACCACTCGACTGCACCTGGAGATACCGTCCAGGTGTGCATTGTTAACTTGCGTCTCAGAAGCCTCTGGCAAAAGTCTCTGGTGAAGACGTGGGAAACTCACTCTGCAGGCAGTGTGGAACTGTGAGGGACTGAGGGTGAGCTCAACTCTCAGCAGTAAGATGATTTTGGACAAGGCGTTCAGCTACCTTCTCACATATGGAACTTAGTATGTAGCACCAGTCTACCCCAGGAATTACTGGGAAATCGCTGGATTGAGCTTGGTGGCACTAGTCTTGTGTGCCGGGAGATTCCAGTTACCTCTCCCAACACTTCGGTGAAGCAGCGAGCCTAGGCCTTTTGGATGCGAAAGGTAGCTGCAGGCAGGAGGTAGGCTTACAGGCCATAAGCTCAACTCTCAGAAGTGTGTATACATGGGAGGCAGATGTCTGCTACCCACTCGGACATGCGAGTGGGAACCTAGCTACACTCTGATGAAGAAGGACTTTGGAAATCGCTGTATTCAACTCAGATACACGTGGGTTCAGGCACAACGATTCCACATGCTTTTCTCACAACGTTTCCCTGCCACTAACATGAGGACGTTAGCAGCGCCTTCTACAGTCAAGCAGGATGCGGGAGGGTTGTGCCCTGTCCTTAGCTCTCACAGGGAAGCAGGCCTTGAAGCCAGCTGTCAACTAGCTGCATTCTTATGGCAGGGTGAAGGTAGCAGGATTCTGAGACAGGAGGTTCCCAGGTTACCACTCTACTGGACCTGGAGATACCCTCCAGGTCTGCATTGTTAACTTGCGTCTCAGAAGCCTCTGGCAAACGTCTCTGGTGAAGACGTGCGAAACTCACTCTGCAGGCAGTGTGGAACTGTGAGGGACTGAGGGTGAGCTCAACTCTCAGAAGTAAGATGTTTTTGGACAAGGCGTTCAACTACCTACTCACGTATGGAACTTAGTATGTAGCACCAGTCTACCCCAGGAATTACTAGGAAATCGCTTGATTGAGCTTGGAGGCACTCGTCTTGTGTGCCGGGAGATTCCAGTTACCTCTCCCAACACTTGCGTCAAGCAGCGAGCCTAGGCCTTTTGGAGCGAAAGGTAGCGGCAGGCAGGATGTAGGGTTACAGGCCATAAGCTCAACTCTCAGAAGTGTGTATGCATGGGAGGCAGATGTCTGCTACCCACTCGGACATGGGAGTTGGAACCTAGCTACACTCCTATTGAAGAAGGATGTTGGAAATCGCTGTATTCAACTCAGATACACGGGAGTTCAGGCCCAATGCTTACACATGCTTTTCCCGCAACCCATCCCAGCCACTAACATAAGGAGGTTAGCAGGTACGTCTACAGTCAGGCAGGATGCGGGAGGGTTCTGCCCTGTCCTCAGCTCTCACAGGGAAGCTTGCCTAGAAGCCAGCTCTCAACTAGCTGCATTCTTATGACAGTGTGAAGGTAGCAGTATTCTGAGTAAGGAGGTTCCCAGATTACCACTCTACTGCACCTGGAGATACCGTCCAGGTGTGCATTGTTAACTTGCGTCTCAGAAGCCTCTGGCAAAAGTCTCTGGTGAAGACGTGGGAAACTCACTCTGCAGGCAGTGTGGAACTGTGAGGGACTGAGGGTGAGCTCAACTCTCAGAAGTAAGATGTTTTTGGACAAGGCGTTCAACTACCTACTCACGTATGGAACTTAGTATGTAGCACCAGTCTACCCCAGGAATTACTAGGAAATCGCTTGATTGAGCTTGGAGGCACTCGTCTTGTGTGCCGGGAGATTCCAGTTACCTCTCCCAACACTTGCGTCAAGCAGCGAGCCTAGGCCTTTTTGAAGCGAAAGGTAGCGGCAGGCAGGATGTAGGGTTACAGGCCATAAGCTCAACTCTCAGAAGTGTGTATGCATGGGAGGCAGATGTCTGCTACCCACTCGGACATGGGAGTTGGAACCTAGCTACACTCCTATTGAAGAAGGATGTTGGAAATCGCTGTATTCAACTCAGATACACGGGAGTTCAGGCCCAATGCTTACACATGCTTTTCCCACAACCCATCCCAGCCACTAACATAAGGAGGTTAGCAGGTACGTCTACAGTCAGGCAGGATGCGGGAGGGTTCTGCCCTGTCCTCAGCTCTCACAGGGAAGCTTGCCTAGAAGCCAGCTCTCAACTAGCTGCATTCTTATGACAGTGTGAAGGTAGCAGTATTCTGAGTAAGGAGGTTCCCAGATTACCACTCTACTGCACCTGGAGATACCGTCCAGGTGTGCATTGTTAACTTGCGTCTCAGAAGCCTCTGGCAAAAGTCTCTGGTGAAGACGTGGGAAACTCACTCTGCAGGCAGTGTGGAACTGTGAGGGACTGAGGGTGAGCTCAACTCTCAGCAGTAAGATGATTTTGGACAAGGCGTTCAGCTACCTTCTCACATATGGAACTTAGTATGTAGCACCAGTCTACCCCAGGAATTACTGGGAAATCGCTGGATTGAGCTTGGTGGCACTAGTCTTGTGTGCCGGGAGATTCAAGTTACCTCTCCCAACACTTCGGTGAAGCAGCGAGCCTAGGCCTTTTGGATGCGAAAGGTAGCTGCAGGCAGGAGGTAGGCTTACAGGCCATAAGCTCAACTCTCAGAAGTGTGTATACATGGGAGGCAGATGTCTGCTACCCACTCGGACATGCGAGTGGGAACCTAGCTACACTCTGATGAAGAAGGACTTTGGAAATCGCTGTATTCAACTCAGATACACGTGGGTTCAGGCACAACGATTCCACATGCTTTTCTCACAACGTTTCCCTGCCACTAACATGAGGACGTTAGCAGCGCCTTCTACAGTCAAGCAGGATGCGGGAGGGTTGTGCCCTGTCCTTAGCTCTCACAGGGAAGCAGGCCTTGAAGCCAGCTGTCAACTAGCTGCATTCTTATGGCAGGGTGAAGGTAGCAGGATTCTGAGACAGGAGGTTCCCAGGTTACCACTCTACTGGACCTGGAGATACCCTCCAGGTCTGCATTGTTAACTTGCGTCTCAGAAGCCTCTGGCAAACGTCTCTGGTGAAGACGTGCGAAACTCACTCTGCAGGCAGTGTGGAACTGTGAGGGACTGAGGGTGAGCTCAACTCTCAGAAGTAAGATGTTTTTGGACAAGGCGTTCAACTACCTACTCACGTATGGAACTTAGTATGTAGCACCAGTCTACCCCAGGAATTACTAGGAAATCGCTTGATTGAGCTTGGAGGCACTCGTCTTGTGTGCCGGGAGATTCCAGTTACCTCTCCCAACACTTGCGTCAAGCAGCGAGCCTAGGCCTTTTGGAAGCGAAAGGTAGCGGCAGGCAGGATGTAGGGTTACAGGCCATAAGCTCAACTCTCAGAAGTGTGTATGCATGGGAGGCAGATGTCTGCTACCCACTCGGACATGGGAGTTGGAACCTAGCTACACTCCTATTGAAGAAGGATGTTGGAAATCGCTGTATTCAACTCAGATACACGGGAGTTCAGGCCCAATGCTTACACATGCTTTTCCCGCAACCCATCCCAGCCACTAACATAAGGAGGTTAGCAGGTACGTCTACAGTCAGGCAGGATGCGGGAGGGTTCTGCCCTGTCCTCAGCTCTCACAGGGAAGCTTGCCTAGAAGCCAGCTCTCAACTAGCTGCATTCTTATGACAGTGTGAAGGTAGCAGTATTCTGAGTAAGGAGGTTCCCAGATTACCACTCTACTGCACCTGGAGATACCGTCCAGGTGTGCATTGTTAACTTGCGTCTCAGAAGCCTCTGGCAAAAGTCTCTGGTGAAGACGTGGGAAACTCACTCTGCAGGCAGTGTGGAACTGTGAGGGACTGAGGGTGAGCTCAACTCTCAGCAGTAAGATGATTTTGGACAAGGCGTTCAGCTACCTTCTCACATATGGAACTTAGTATGTAGCACCAGTCTACCCCAGGAATTACTGGGAAATCGCTGGATTGAGCTTGGTGGCACTCGTCTTGTGTGCCGGGAGATTCCAGTTACCTCTCCCAACACTTCGGTGAAGCAGCCAGCCTAGGCCTTTTGGAAGCGAAAGGTAGCTGCAGGCAGGAGGTAGGCTTACAGGCCATAAGCTCAACTCTAAGAAGTGTGTATACATGGGAGGCAGATGTCTGCTACCCACTCGGACATGCGAGTGGGAACCTAGCTACACTCTGATGAAGAAGGACTTTGGAAATCGCTGTATTCAACTCAGATACACGTGGGTTCAGGC
The DNA here is from genome assembly GCF_053574225.1 of Canis aureus. NCBI lineage: Eukaryota > Metazoa > Chordata > Mammalia > Carnivora > Canidae > Canis > Canis aureus. The sequence goes on from NW_027554487.1 coordinate 8,089, forward strand.
ACAACGATTCCACATGCTTTTCTCACAACGTTTCCCTGCCACTAACATGAGGACGTTAGCAGCGCCTTCTACAGTCAAGCAGGATGCGGGAGGGTTGTGCCCTGTCCTTAGCTCTCACAGGGAAGCAGGCCTTGAAGCCAGCTGTCAACTAGCTGCATTCTTATGGCAGGGTGAAGGTAGCAGGATTCTGAGACAGGAGGTTCCCAGGTTACCACTCTACTGGACCTGGAGATACCCTCCAGGTCTGCATTGTTAACTTGCGTCTCAGAAGCCTCTGGCAAACGTCTCTGGTGAAGACGTGCGAAACTCACTCTGCAGGCAGTGTGGAACTGTGAGGGACTGAGGGTGAGCTCAACTCTCAGAAGTAAGATGTTTTTGGACAAGGCGTTCAACTACATACTCACGTATGGAACTTAGTATGTAGCAATAGTCTACCCCAGGAATTACTAGGAAATCGCTTGATTGAGCTTGGAGGCACTCGTCTTGTGTGCCGGGAGATTCCAGTTACCTCTCCCAACACTTGCGTCAAGCAGCGAGCCTAGGCTTTTTGGAAGCGAAAGGTAGCGGCAGGCAGGATGTAGGGTTACAGGCCATAAGCTCAACTCTCAGAAGTGTGTATGCATGGGAGGCAGATGTCTGCTGCCCACTCGGACATGGGAGTTGGAACCTAGCTACACTCCTATTGAAGAAGGATGTTGGAAATCGCTGTATTCAACTCAGATACACGGGAGTTCAGGCCCAATGCTTACACATGCTTTTCCCGCAACCCATCCCAGCCACTAACATAAGGAGGTTAGCAGGTACGTCTACAGTCAGGCAGGATGCGGGAGGGTTCTGCCCTGTCCTCAGCTCTCACAGGGAAGCTTGCCTAGAAGCCAGCTCTCAACTAGCTGCATTCTTATGACAGTGTGAAGGTAGCAGTATTCTGAGTAAGGAGGTTCCCAGATTACCACTCTACTGCACCTGGAGATACCGTCCAGGTGTGCATTGTTAACTTGCGTCTCAGAAGCCTCTGGCAAAAGTCTCTGGTGAAGACGTGGGAAACTCACTCTGCAGGCAGTGTGGAACTGTGAGGGACTGAGGGTGAGCTCAACTCTCAGCAGTAAGATGATTTTGGACAAGGCGTTCAGCTACCTTCTCACATATGGAACTTAGTATGTAGCACCAGTCTACCCCAGGAATTACTGGGAAATCGCTGGATTGAGCTTGGTGGCACTCGTCTTGTGTGCCGGGAGATTCCAGTTACCTCTCCCAACACTTCGGTGAAGCAGCGAGCCTAGGCCTTTTGGATGCGAAAGGTAGCTTCAGGCAGGAGGTAGGCTTACAGGCCATAAGCTCAACTCTCAGAAGTGTGTATACATGGGAGGCAGATGTCTGCTACCCACTCGGACATGCGAGTGGGAACCTAGCTACACTCTGATGAAGAAGGACTTTGGAAATCGCTGTATTCAACTCAGATACACGTGGGTTCAGGCACAACGATTCCACATGCTTTTCTCACAACGTTTCCCTGCCACTAACATGAGGACGTTAGCAGCGCCTTCTACAGTCAAGCAGGATGCGGGAGGGTTGTGCCCTGTCCTTAGCTCTCACAGGGAAGCAGGCCTTGAAGCCAGCTGTCAACTAGCTGCATTCTTATGGCAGGGTGAAGGTAGCAGGATTCTGAGACAGGAGGTTCCCAGGTTACCACTCTACTGGACCTGGAGATACCCTCCAGGTCTGCATTGTTAACTTGCGTCTCAGAAGCCTCTGGCAAACGTCTCTGGTGAAGACGTGCGAAACTCACTCTGCAGGCAGTGTGGAACTGTGAGGGACTGAGGGTGAGCTCAACTCTCAGAAGTAAGATGTTTTTGGACAAGGCGTTCAACTACATACTCACGTATGGAACTTAGTATGTAGCACCAGTCTACCCCAGGAATTACTAGGAAATCGCTTGATTGAGCTTGGAGGCACTCGTCTTGTGTGCCGGGAGATTCCAGTTACCTCTCCCAACACTTGCGTCAAGCAGCGAGCCTAGGCTTTTTGGAAGCGAAAGGTAGCGGCAGGCAGGATGTAGGGTTACAGGCCATAAGCTCAACTCTCAGAAGTGTGTATGCATGGGAGGCAGATGTCTGCTGCCCACTCGGACATGGGAGTTGGAACCTAGCTACACTCCTATTGAAGAAGGATGTTGGAAATCGCTGTATTCAACTCAGATACACGGGAGTTCAGGCCCAATGCTTACACATGCTTTTCCCGCAACCCATCCCAGCCACTAACATAAGGAGGTTAGCAGGTACGTCTACAGTCAGGCAGGATGCGGGAGGGTTCTGCCCTGTCCTCAGCTCTCACAGGGAAGCTTGCCTAGAAGCCAGCTCTCAACTAGCTGCATTCTTATGACAGTGTGAAGGTAGCAGTATTCTGAGTAAGGAGGTTCCCAGATTACCACTCTACTGCACCTGGAGATACCGTCCAGGTGTGCATTGTTAACTTGCGTCTCAGAAGCCTCTGGCAAAAGTCTCTGGTGAAGACGTGGGAAACTCACTCTGCAGGCAGTGTGGAACTGTGAGGGACTGAGGGTGAGCTCAACTCTCAGCAGTAAGATGATTTTGGACAAGGCGTTCAGCTACCTTCTCACATATGGAACTTAGTATGTAGCACCAGTCTACCCCAGGAATTACTGGGAAATCGCTGGATTGAGCTTGGTGGCACTAGTCTTGTGTGCCGGGAGATTCCAGTTACCTCTCCCAACACTTCGGTGAAGCAGCGAGCCTTGGCCTTTTGGAAGCGAAAGGTAGCTGCAGGCAGGAGGTAGGCTTACAGGCCATAAGCTCAACTCTCAGAAGTGTGTATACATGGGAGGCAGATGTCTGCTACCCACTCGGACATGCGAGTGGGAACCTAGCTACACTCTGATGAAGAAGGACTTTGGAAATCGCTGTATTCAACTCAGATACACGTGGGTTCAGGCACAACGATTCCACATGCTTTTCTCACAACGTTTCCCTGCCACTAACATGAGGACGTTAGCAGCGCCTTCTACAGTCAAGCAGGATGCGGGAGGGTTGTGCCCTGTCCTTAGCTCTCACAGGGAAGCAGGCCTTGAAGCCAGCTGTCAACTAGCTGCATTCTTATGGCAGGGTGAAGGTAGCAGGATTCTGAGACAGGAGGTTCCCAGGTTACCACTCTACTGGACCTGGAGATACCCTCCAGGTCTGCATTGTTAACTTGCGTCTCAGAAGCCTCTGGCAAACGTCTCTGGTGAAGACGTGCGAAACTCACTCTGCAGGCAGTGTGGAACTGTGAGGGACTGAGGGTGAGCTCAACTCTCAGAAGTAAGATGTTTTTGGACAAGGCGTTCAACTACATACTCACGTATGGAACTTAGTATGTAGCACCAGTCTACCCCAGGAATTACTAGGAAATCGCTTGATTGAGCTTGGAGGCACTCGTCTTGTGTGCCGGGAGATTCCAGTTACCTCTCCCAACACTTGCGTCAAGCAGCGAGCCTAGGCTTTTTGGAAGCGAAAGGTAGCGGCAGGCAGGATGTAGGGTTACAGGCCATAAGCTCAACTCTCAGAAGTGTGTATGCATGGGAGGCAGATGTCTGCTGCCCCCTCGGACATGGGAGTTGGAACCTAGCTACACTCCTATTGAAGAAGGATGTTGGAAATCGCTGTATTCAACTCAGATACACGGGAGTTCAGGCCCAATGCTTACACATGCTTTTCCCGCAACCCATCCCAGCCACTAACATAAGGAGGTTAGCAGGTACGTCTACAGTCAGGCAGGATGCGGGAGGGTTCTGCCCTGTCCTCAGCTCTCACAGGGAAGCTTGCCTAGAAGCCAGCTCTCAACTAGCTGCATTCTTATGACAGTGTGAAGGTAGCAGTATTCTGAGTAAGGAGGTTCCCAGATTACCACTCTACTGCACCTGGAGATACCGTCCAGGTGTGCATTGTTAACTTGCGTCTCAGAAGCCTCTGGCAAAAGTCTCTGGTGAAGACGTGGGAAACTCACTCTGCAGGCAGTGTGGAACTGTGAGGGACTGAGGGTGAGCTCAACTCTCAGCAGTAAGATGATTTTGGACAAGGCGTTCAGCTACCTTCTCACATATGGAACTTAGTATGTAGCACCAGTCTACCCCAGGAATTACTGGGAAATCGCTGGATTGAGCTTGGTGGCACTCGTCTTGTGTGCCGGGAGATTCCAGTTACCTCTCCCAACACTTCGGTGAAGCAGCGAGCCTAGGCCTTTTGGATGCGAAAGGTAGCTGCAGGCAGGAGGTAGGCTTACAGGCCATAAGCTCAACTCTCAGAAGTGTGTATACATGGGAGGCAGATGTCTGCTACCCACTCGGACATGCGAGTGGGAACCTAGCTACACTCTGATGAAGAAGGACTTTGGAAATCGCTGTATTCAACTCAGATACACGTGGGTTCAGGCACAACGATTCCACATGCTTTTCTCACAACGTTTCCCTGCCACTAACATGAGGACGTTAGCAGCGCCTTCTACAGTCAAGCAGGATGCGGGAGGGTTGTGCCCTGTCCTTAGCTCTCACAGGGAAGCAGGCCTTGAAGCCAGCTGTCAACTAGCTGCATTCTTATGGCAGGGTGAAGGTAGCAGGATTCTGAGACAGGAGGTTCCCAGGTTACCACTCTACTGGACCTGGAGATACCCTCCAGGTCTGCATTGTTAACTTGCGTCTCAGAAGCCTCTGGCAAACGTCTCTGGTGAAGACGTGCGAAACTCACTGTGCAGGCAGTGTGGAACTGTGAGGGACTGAGGGTGAGCTCAACTCTCAGAAGTAAGATGTTTTTGGACAAGGCGTTCAACTACCTACTCACGTATGGAACTTAGTATGTAGCACCAGTCTACCCCAGGAATTACTAGGAAATCGCTTGATTGAGCTTGGAGGCACTCGTCTTGTGTGCCGGGAGATTCCAGTTACCTCTCCCAACACTTGCGTCAAGCAGCGAGCCTAGGCCTTTTGGAAGCGAAAGGTAGCGGCAGGCAGGATGTAGGGTTACAGGCCATAAGCTCAACTCTCAGAAGTGTGTATGCATGGGAGGCAGATGTCTGCTACCCACTCGGACATGGGAGTTGGAACCTAGCTACACTCCTATTGAAGAAGGATGTTGGAAATCGCTGTATTCAACTCAGATACACGGGAGTTCAGGCCCAATGCTTACACATGCTTTTCCCGCAACCCATCCCAGCCACTAACATAAGGAGGTTAGCAGGTACGTCTACAGTCAGGCAGGATGCGGGAGGGTTCTGCCCTGTCCTCAGCTCTCACAGGGAAGCTTGCCTAGAAGCCAGCTCTCAACTAGCTGCATTCTTATGACAGTGTGAAGGTAGCAGTATTCTGAGTAAGGAGGTTCCCAGATTACCACTCTACTGCACCTGGAGATACCGTCCAGGTGTGCATTGTTAACTTGCGTCTCAGAAGCCTCTGGCAAAAGTCTCTGGTGAAGACGTGGGAAACTCACTCTGCAGGCAGTGTGGAACTGTGAGGGACTGAGGGTGAGCTCAACTCTCAGCAGTAAGATGATTTTGGACAAGGCGTTCAGCTACCTTCTCACATATGGAACTTAGTATGTAGCACCAGTCTACCCCAGGAATTACTGGGAAATCGCTGGATTGAGCTTGGTGGCACTCGTCTTGTGTGCCGGGAGATTCCAGTTACCTCTCCCAACACTTCGGTGAAGCAGCGAGCCTAGGCCTTTTGGAAGCGAAAGGTAGCTGCAGGCAGGAGGTAGGCTTACAGGCCATAAGCTCAACTCTCAGAAGTGTGTATACATGGGAGGCAGATGTCTGCTACCCACTCGGACATGCGAGTGGGAACCTAGCTACACTCTGATGAAGAAGGACTTTGGAAATCGCTGTATTCAACTCAGATACACGTGGGTTCAGGCACAACGATTCCACATGCTTTTCTCACAACGTTTCCCTGCCACTAACATGAGGACGTTAGCAGCGCCTTCTACAGTCAAGCAGGATGCGGGAGGGTTGTGCCCTGTCCTTAGCTCTCACAGGGAAGCAGGCCTTGAAGCCAGCTGTCAACTAGCTGCATTCTTATGGCAGGGTGAAGGTAGCAGGATTCTGAGACAGGAGGTTCCCAGGTTACCACTCTACTGCACCTGGAGATACCCTCCAGGTCTGCATTGTTAACTTGCGTCTCAGAAGCCTCTGGCAAACGTCTCTGGTGAAGACGTGCGAAACTCACTGTGCAGGCAGTGTGGAACTGTGAGGGACTGAGGGTGAGCTCAACTCTCAGAAGTAAGATGTTTTTGGACAAGGCGTTCAACTACCTACTCACGTATGGAACTTAGTATGTAGCACCAGTCTACCCCAGGAATTACTAGGAAATCGCTTGATTGAGCTTGGAGGCACTCGTCTTGTGTGCCGGGAGATTCCAGTTACCTCTCCCAACACTTGCGTCAAGCAGCGAGCCTAGGCCTTTTGGAAGCGAAAGGTAGCGGCAGGCAGGATGTAGGGTTACAGGCCATAAGCTCAACTCTCAGAAGTGTGTATGCATGGGAGGCAGATGTCTGCTGCCCACTCGGACATGGGAGTTGGAACCTAGCTACACTCCTATTGAAGAAGGATGTTGGAAATCGCTGTATTCAACTCAGATACACGGGAGTTCAGGCCCAATGCTTACACATGCTTTTCCCGCAACCCATCCCAGCCACTAACATAAGGAGGTTAGCAGGTACGTCTACAGTCAGGCAGGATGCGGGAGGGTTCTGCCCTGTCCTCAGCTCTCACAGGGAAGCTTGCCTAGAAGCCAGCTCTCAACTAGCTGCATTCTTATGACAGTGTGAAGGTAGCAGTATTCTGAGTAAGGAGGTTCCCAGATTACCACTCTACTGCACCTGGAGATACCGTCCAGGTGTGCATTGTTAACTTGCGTCTCAGAAGCCTCTGGCAAAAGTCTCTGGTGAAGACGTGGGAAACTCACTCTGCAGGCAGTGTGGAACTGTGAGGGACTGAGGGTGAGCTCAACTCTCAGCAGTAAGATGATTTTGGACAAGGCGTTCAGCTACCTTCTCACATATGGAACTTAGTATGTAGCACCAGTCTACCCCAGGAATTACTGGGAAATCGCTGGATTGAGCTTGGTGGCACTCGTCTTGTGTGCCGGGAGATTCCAGTTACCTCTCCCAACACTTCGGTGAAGCAGCGAGCCTAGGCCTTTTGGAAGCGAAAGGTAGCTGCAGGCAGGAGGTAGGCTTACAGGCCATAAGCTCAACTCTCAGAAGTGTGTATACATGGGAGGCAGATGTCTGCTACCCACTCGGACATGCGAGTGGGAACCTAGCTACACTCTGATGAAGAAGGACTTTGGAAATCGCTGTATTCAACTCAGATACACGTGGGTTCAGGCACAACGATTCCACATGCTTTTCTCACAACGTTTCCCTGCCACTAACATGAGGACGTTAGCAGCGCCTTCTACAGTCAAGCAGGATGCGGGAGGGTTGTGCCCTGTCCTTAGCTCTCACAGGGAAGCAGGCCTTGAAGCCAGCTGTCAACTAGCTGCATTCTTATGGCAGGGTGAAGGTAGCAGGATTCTGAGACAGGAGGTTCCCAGGTTACCACTCTACTGGACCTGGAGATACCCTCCAGGTCTGCATTGTTAACTTGCGTCTCAGAAGCCTCTGGCAAACGTCTCTGGTGAAGACGTGCGAAACTCACTGTGCAGGCAGTGTGGAACTGTGAGGGACTGAGGGTGAGCTCAACTCTCAGAAGTAAGATGTTTTTGGACAAGGCGTTCAACTACCTACTCACGTATGGAACTTAGTATGTAGCACCAGTCTACCCCAGGAATTACTAGGAAATCGCTTGATTGAGCTTGGAGGCACTCGTCTTGTGTGCCGGGAGATTCCAGTTACCTCTCCCAACACTTGCGTCAAGCAGCGAGCCTAGGCCTTTTGGAAGCGAAAGGTAGCGGCAGGCAGGATGTAGGGTTACAGGCCATAAGCTCAACTCTCAGAAGTGTGTATGCATGGGAGGCAGATGTCTGCTGCCCACTCGGACATGGGAGTTGGAACCTAGCTACACTCCTATTGAAGAAGGATGTTGGAAATCGCTGTATTCAACTCAGATACACGGGAGTTCAGGCCCAATGCTTACACATGCTTTTCCCGCAACCCATCCCAGCCACTAACATAAGGAGGTTAGCAGGTACGTCTACAGTCAGGCAGGATGCGGGAGGGTTCTGCCCTGTCCTCAGCTCTCACAGGGAAGCTTGCCTAGAAGCCAGCTCTCAACTAGCTGCATTCTTATGACAGTGTGAAGGTAGCAGTATTCTGAGTAAGGAGGTTCCCAGATTACCACTCTACTGCACCTGGAGATACCGTCCAGGTGTGCATTGTTAACTTGCGTCTCAGAAGCCTCTGGCAAAAGTCTCTGGTGAAGACGTGGGAAACTCACTCTGCAGGCAGTGTGGAACTGTGAGGGACTGAGGGTGAGCTCAACTCTCAGCAGTAAGATGATTTTGGACAAGGCGTTCAGCTACCTTCTCACATATGGAACTTAGTATGTAGCACCAGTCTACCCCAGGAATTACTGGGAAATCGCTGGATTGAGCTTGGTGGCACTCGTCTTGTGTGCCGGGAGATTCCAGTTACCTCTCCCAACACTTCGGTGAAGCAGCGAGCCTAGGCCTTTTGGAAGCGAAAGGTAGCTGCAGGCAGGAGGTAGGCTTACAGGCCATAAGCTCAACTCTCAGAAGTGTGTATACATGGGAGGCAGATGTCTGCTACCCACTCGGACATGCGAGTGGGAACCTAGCTACACTCTGATGAAGAAGGACTTTGGAAATCGCTGTATTCAACTCAGATACACGTGGGTTCAGGCACAACGATTCCACATGCTTTTCTCACAACGTTTCCCTGCCACTAACATGAGGACGTTAGCAGCGCCTTCTACAGTCAAGCAGGATGCGGGAGGGTTGTGCCCTGTCCTTAGCTCTCACAGGGAAGCAGGCCTTGAAGCCAGCTGTCAACTAGCTGCATTCTTATGGCAGGGTGAAGGTAGCAGGATTCTGAGACAGGAGGTTCCCAGGTTACCACTCTACTGGACCTGGAGATACCCTCCAGGTCTGCATTGTTAACTTGCGTCTCAGAAGCCTCTGGCAAACGTCTCTGGTGAAGACGTGCGAAACTCACTCTGCAGGCAGTGTGGAACTGTGAGGGACTGAGGGTGGGCTCAACTCTCAGAAGTAAGATGTTTTTGGACAAGGCGTTCAACTACCTACTCACGTATGGAACTTAGTATGTAGCACCAGTCTACCCCAGGAATTACTAGGAAATCGCTTGATTGAGCTTGGAGGCACTCGTCTTGTGTGCCGGGAGATTCCAGTTACCTCTCCCAACACTTGCGTCAAGCAGCGAGCCTAGGCCTTTTGGAAGCGAAAGGTAGCGGCAGGCAGGATGTAGGGTTACAGGCCATAAGCTCAACTCTCAGAAGTGTGTATGCATGGGAGGCAGATGTCTGCTGCCCACTCGGACATGGGAGTTGGAACCTAGCTACACTCCTATTGAAGAAGGATGTTGGAAATCGCTGTATTCAACTCAGATACACGGGAGTTCAGGCCCAATGCTTACACATGCTTTTCCCGCAACCCATCCCAGCCACTAACATAAGGAGGTTAGCAGGTACGTCTACAGTCAGGCAGGATGCGGGAGGGTTCTGCCCTGTCCTCAGCTCTCACAGGGAAGCTTGCCTAGAAGCCAGCTCTCAACTAGCTGCATTCTTATGACAGTGTGAAGGTAGCAGTATTCTGAGTAAGGAGGTTCCCAGATTACCACTCTACTGCACCTGGAGATACCGTCCAGGTGTGCATTGTTAACTTGCGTCTCAGAAGCCTCTGGCAAAAGTCTCTGGTGAAGACGTGGGAAACTCACTCTGCAGGCAGTGTGGAACTGTGAGGGACTGAGGGTGAGCTCAACTCTCAGCAGTAAGATGATTTTGGACAAGGCGTTCAGCTACCTTCTCACATATGGAACTTAGTATGTAGCACCAGTCTACCCCAGGAATTACTGGGAAATCGCTGGATTGAGCTTGGTGGCACTCGTCTTGTGTGCCGGGAGATTCCAGTTACCTCTCCCAACACTTCGGTGAAGCAGCGAGCCTAGGCCTTTTGGATGCGAAAGGTAGCTTCAGGCAGGAGGTAGGCTTACAGGCCATAAGCTCAACTCTCAGAAGTGTGTATACATGGGAGGCAGATGTCTGCTACCCACTCGGACATGCGAGTGGGAACCTAGCTACACTCTGATGAAGAAGCACTTTGGAAATCGCTGTATTCAACTCAGATACACGTGGGTTCAGGCACAACGATTCCACATGCTTTTCTCACAACGTTTCCCTGCCACTAATATGAGGACGTTAGCAGCTCCTTCTACAGTCAAGCAGGATGCGGAGGGTTGTGCCCTGTCTTTAGCTCTCACAGGGAAGCAGGCCTTGAAGCCAGCTGTCAACTAGCTGCATTCTTATGGCAGGGTGAAGGTAGCAGGATTCTGAGACAGGAGGTTCCCAGGTTACCACTCTACTGGACCTGGAGATACCCTCCAGGTCTGCATTGTTAACTTGCGTCTCAGAAGCCTCTGGCAAACGTCTCTGGTGAAGACGTGCGAAACTCACTCTGCAGGCAGTGTGGAACTGTGAGGGACTGAGGGTGGGCTCAACTCTCAGAAGTAAGATGTTTTTGGACAAGGCGTTCAACTACCTACTCACGTATGGAACTTAGTATGTAGCACCAGTCTACCCCAGGAATTACTAGGAAATCGCTTGATTGAGCTTGGAGGCACTCGTCTTGTGTGCGGGAGATTCCAGTTACCTCTCCCAACACTTGCGTCAAGCAGCGAGCCTAGGCCTTTTGGAAGCGAAAGGTAGCGGCAGGCAGGATGTAGGGTTACAGGCCATAAGCTCAACTCTCAGAAGTGTGTATGCATGGGAGGCAGATGTCTGCTACCCACTCGGACATGGGAGGTGGAACCTAGCTACACTCCTATTGAAGAAGGATGTTGGAAATCGCTGTATTCAACTCTGATACACGGGAGTTCAGGCCCAATGCTTACACATGCTTTTCCCGCAACCCATCCCAGCCACTAACATAAGGAGGTTAGCAGGTACGTCTACAGTCAGGCAGGATGCGGGAGGGTTCTGCCCTGTCCTCAGCTCTCACAGGGAAGCTTGCCTAGAAGCCAGCTCTCAACTAGCTGCATTCTTATGACAGTGTGAAGGTAGCAGTATTCTGAGTAAGGAGGTTCCCAGATTACCACTCTACTGCACCTGGAGATACCGTCCAGGTGTGCATTGTTAACTTGCGTCTCAGAAGCCTCTGGCAAAAGTCTCTGGTGAAGACGTGGGAAACTCACTCTGCAGGCAGTGTGGAACTGTGAGGGACTGAGGGTGAGCTCAACTCTCAGCAGTAAGATGATTTTGGACAAGGCGTTCAGCTACCTTCTCACATATGGAACTTAGTATGTAGCACCAGTCTACCCCAGGAATTACTGGGAAATCGCTGGATTGAGCTTGGTGGCACTCGTCTTGTGTGCCGGGAGATTCCAGTTACCTCTCCCAACACTTCGGTGAAGCAGCGAGCCTAGGCCTTTTGGAAGCGAAAGGTAGCTGCAGGCAGGAGGTAGGCTTACAGGCCATAAGCTCAACTCTCAGAAGTGTGTATACATGGGAGGCAGATGTCTGCTACCCACTCGGACATGCGAGTGGGAACCTAGCTACACTCTGATGAAGAAGGACTTTGGAAATCGCTGTATTCAACTCAGATACACGTGGGTTCAGGCACAACGATTCCACATGCTTTTCTCACAACGTTTCCCTGCCACTAACATGAGGACGTTAGCAGCGCCTTCTACAGTCAAGCAGGATGCGGGAGGGTTGTGCCCTGTCCTTAGCTCTCACAGGGAAGCAGGCCTTGAAGCCAGCTGTCAACTAGCTGCATTCTTATGGCAGGGTGAAGGTAGCAGGATTCTGAGACAGGAGGTTCCCAGGTTACCACTCTACTGGACCTGGAGATACCCTCCAGGTCTGCATTGTTAACTTGCGTCTCAGAAGCCTCTGGCAAACGTCTCTGGTGAAGACGTGCGAAACTCACTGTGCAGGCAGTGTGGAACTGTGAGGGACTGAGGGTGAGCTCAACTCTCAGAAGTAAGATGTTTTTGGACAAGGCGTTCAACTACCTACTCACGTATGGAACTTAGTATGTAGCACCAGTCTACCCCAGGAATTACTAGGAAATCGCTTGATTGAGCTTGGAGGCACTCGTCTTGTGTGCCGGGAGATTCCAGTTACCTCTCCCAACACTTGCGTCAAGCAGCGAGCCTAGGCCTTTTGGAAGCGAAAGGTAGCGGCAGGCAGGATGTAGGGTTACAGGCCATAAGCTCAACTCTCAGAAGTGTGTATGCATGGGAGGCAGATGTCTGCTGCCCACTCGGACATGGGAGTTGGAACCTAGCTACACTCCTATTGAAGAAGGATGTTGGAAATCGCTGTATTCAACTCAGATACACGGGAGTTCAGGCCCAATGCTTACACATGCTTTTCCCGCAACCCATCCCAGCCACTAACATAAGGAGGTTAGCAGGTACGTCTACAGTCAGGCAGGATGCGGGAGGGTTCTGCCCTGTCCTCAGCTCTCACAGGGAAGCTTGCCTAGAAGCCAGCTCTCAACTAGCTGCATTCTTATGACAGTGTGAAGGTAGCAGTATTCTGAGTAAGGAGGTTCCCAGATTACCACTCTACTGCACCTGGAGATACCGTCCAGGTGTGCATTGTTAACTTGCGTCTCAGAAGCCTCTGGCAAAAGTCTCTGGTGAAGACGTGGGAAACTCACTCTGCAGGCAGTGTGGAACTGTGAGGGACTGAGGGTGAGCTCAACTCTCAGCAGTAAGATGATTTTGGACAAGGCGTTCAGCTACCTTCTCACATATGGAACTTAGTATGTAGCACCAGTCTACCCCAGGAATTACTGGGAAATCGCTGGATTGAGCTTGGTGGCACTCGTCTTGTGTGCCGGGAGATTCCAGTTACCTCTCCCAACACTTCGGTGAAGCAGCGAGCCTAGGCCTTTTGGAAGCGAAAGGTAGCTGCAGGCAGGAGGTAGGCTTACAGGCCATAAGCTCAACTCTCAGAAGTGTGTATACATGGGAGGCAGATGTCTGCTACCCACTCGGACATGCGAGTGGGAACCTAGCTACACTCTGATGAAGAAGGACTTTGGAAATCGCTGTATTCAACTCAGATACACGTGGGTTCAGGCACAACGATTCCACATGCTTTTCTCACAACGTTTCCCTGCCACTAACATGAGGACGTTAGCAGCGCCTTCTACAGTCAAGCAGGATGCGGGAGGGTTGTGCCCTGTCCTTAGCTCTCACAGGGAAGCAGGCCTTGAAGCCAGCTGTCAACTAGCTGCATTCTTATGGCAGGGTGAAGGTAGCAGGATTCTGAGACAGGAGGTTCCCAGGTTACCACTCTACTGGACCTGGAGATACCCTCCAGGTCTGCATTGTTAACTTGCGTCTCAGAAGCCTCTGGCAAACGTCTCTGGTGAAGACGTGCGAAACTCACTCTGCAGGCAGTGTGGAACTGTGAGGGACTGAGGGTGAGCTCAACTCTCAGAAGTAAGATGTTTTTGGACAAGGCGTTCAACTACCTACTCACGTATGGAACTTAGTATGTAGCACCAGTCTACCCCAGGAATTACTAGGAAATCGCTTGATTGAGCTTGGAGGCACTCGTCTTGTGTGCCGGGAGATTCCAGTTACCTCTCCCAACACTTGCGTCAAGCAGCGAGCCTAGGCCTTTTGGAAGCGAAAGGTAGCGGCAGGCAGGATGTAGGGTTACAGGCCATAAGCTCAACTCTCAGAAGTGTGTATGCATGGGAGGCAGATGTCTGCTGCCCACTCGGACATGGGAGTTGGAACCTAGCTACACTCCTATTGAAGAAGGATGTTGGAAATCGCTGTATTCAACTCAGATACACGGGAGTTCAGGCCCAATGCTTACACATGCTTTTCCCGCAACCCATCCCAGCCACTAACATAAGGAGGTTAGCAGGTACGTCTACAGTCAGGCAGGATGCGGGAGGGTTCTGCCCTGTCCTCAGCTCTCACAGGGAAGCTTGCCTAGAAGCCAGCTCTCAACTAGCTGCATTCTTATGACAGTGTGAAGGTAGCAGTATTCTGAGTAAGGAGGTTCCCAGATTACCACTCTACTGCACCTGGAGATACCGTCCAGGTGTGCATTGTTAACTTGCGTCTCAGAAGCCTCTGGCAAAAGTCTCTGGTGAAGACGTGGGAAACTCACTCTGCAGGCAGTGTGGAACTGTGAGGGACTGAGGGTGAGCTCAACTCTCAGCAGTAAGATGATTTTGGACAAGGCGTTCAGCTACCTTCTCACATATGGAACTTAGTATGTAGCACCAGTCTACCCCAGGAATTACTGGGAAATCGCTGGATTGAGCTTGGTGGCACTCGTCTTGTGTGCCGGGAGATTCCAGTTACCTCTCCCAACACTTCGGTGAAGCAGCGAGCCTAGGCCTTTTGGAAGCGAAAGGTAGCTGCAGGCAGGAGGTAGGCTTACAGGCCATAAGCTCAACTCTCAGAAGTGTGTATACATGGGAGGCAGATGTCTGCTACCCACTCGGACATGCGAGTGGGAACCTAGCTACACTCTGATGAAGAAGGACTTTGGAAATCGCTGTATTCAACTCAGATACACGTGGGTTCAGGCACAACGATTCCACATGCTTTTCTCACAACGTTTCCCTGCCACTAACATGAGGACGTTAGCAGCGCCTTCTACAGTCAAGCAGGATGCGGGAGGGTTGTGCCCTGTCCTTAGCTCTCACAGGGAAGCAGGCCTTGAAGCCAGCTGTCAACTAGCTGCATTCTTATGGCAGGGTGAAGGTAGCAGGATTCTGAGACAGGAGGTTCCCAGGTTACCACTCTACTGGACCTGGAGATACCCTCCAGGTCTGCATTGTTAACTTGCGTCTCAGAAGCCTCTGGCAAACGTCTCTGGTGAAGACGTGCGAAACTCACTGTGCAGGCAGTGTGGAACTGTGAGGGACTGAGGGTGAGCTCAACTCTCAGAAGTAAGATGTTTTTGGACAAGGCGTTCAACTACCTACTCACGTATGGAACTTAGTATGTAGCACCAGTCTACCCCAGGAATTACTAGGAAATCGCTTGATTGAGCTTGGAGGCACTCGTCTTGTGTGCCGGGAGATTCCAGTTACCTCTCCCAACACTTGCGTCAAGCAGCGAGCCTAGGCCTTTTGGAAGCGAAAGGTAGCGGCAGGCAGGATGTAGGGTTACAGGCCATAAGCTCAACTCTCAGAAGTGTGTATGCATGGGAGGCAGATGTCTGCTGCCCACTCGGACATGGGAGTTGGAACCTAGCTACACTCCTATTGAAGAAGGATGTTGGAAATCGCTGTATTCAACTCAGATACACGGGAGTTCAGGCCCAATGCTTACACATGCTTTTCCCGCAACCCATCCCAGCCACTAACATAAGGAGGTTAGCAGGTACGTCTACAGTCAGGCAGGATGCGGGAGGGTTCTGCCCTGTCCTCAGCTCTCACAGGGAAGCTTGCCTAGAAGCCAGCTCTCAACTAGCTGCATTCTTATGACAGTGTGAAGGTAGCAGTATTCTGAGTAAGGAGGTTCCCAGATTACCACTCTACTGCACCTGGAGATACCGTCCAGGTGTGCATTGTTAACTTGCGTCTCAGAAGCCTCTGGCAAAAGTCTCTGGTGAAGACGTGGGAAACTCACTCTGCAGGCAGTGTGGAACTGTGAGGGACTGAGGGTGAGCTCAACTCTCAGCAGTAAGATGATTTTGGACAAGGCGTTCAGCTACCTTCTCACATATGGAACTTAGTATGTAGCACCAGTCTACCCCAGGAATTACTGGGAAATCGCTGGATTGAGCTTGGTGGCACTCGTCTTGTGTGCCGGGAGATTCCAGTTACCTCTCCCAACACTTCGGTGAAGCAGCGAGCCTAGGCCTTTTGGAAGCGAAAGGTAGCTGCAGGCAGGAGGTAGGCTTACAGGCCATAAGCTCAACTCTCAGAAGTGTGTATACATGGGAGGCAGATGTCTGCTACCCACTCGGACATGCGAGTGGGAACCTAGCTACACTCTGATGAAGAAGGACTTTGGAAATCGCTGTATTCAACTCAGATACACGTGGGTTCAGGCACAACGATTCCACATGCTTTTCTCACAACGTTTCCCTGCCACTAACATGAGGACGTTAGCAGCGCCTTCTACAGTCAAGCAGGATGCGGGAGGGTTGTGCCCTGTCCTTAGCTCTCACAGGGAAGCAGGCCTTGAAGCCAGCTGTCAACTAGCTGCATTCTTATGGCAGGGTGAAGGTAGCAGGATTCTGAGACAGGAGGTTCCCAGGTTACCACTCTACTGGACCTGGAGATACCCTCCAGGTCTGCATTGTTAACTTGCGTCTCAGAAGCCTCTGGCAAACGTCTCTGGTGAAGACGTGCGAAACTCACTGTGCAGGCAGTGTGGAACTGTGAGGGACTGAGGGTGAGCTCAACTCTCAGAAGTAAGATGTTTTTGGACAAGGCGTTCAACTACCTACTCACGTATGGAACTTAGTATGTAGCACCAGTCTACCCCAGGAATTACTAGGAAATCGCTTGATTGAGCTTGGAGGCACTCGTCTTGTGTGCCGGGAGATTCCAGTTACCTCTCCCAACACTTGCGTCAAGCAGCGAGCCTAGGCCTTTTGGAAGCGAAAGGTAGCGGCAGGCAGGATGTAGGGTTACAGGCCATAAGCTCAACTCTCAGAAGTGTGTATGCATGGGAGGCAGATGTCTGCTGCCCACTCGGACATGGGAGTTGGAACCTAGCTACACTCCTATTGAAGAAGGATGTTGGAAATCGCTGTATTCAACTCAGATACACGGGAGTTCAGGCCCAATGCTTACACATGCTTTTCCCGCAACCCATCCCAGCCACTAACATAAGGAGGTTAGCAGGTACGTCTACAGTCAGGCAGGATGCGGGAGGGTTCTGCCCTGTCCTCAGCTCTCACAGGGAAGCTTGCCTAGAAGCCAGCTCTCAACTAGCTGCATTCTTATGACAGTGTGAAGGTAGCAGTATTCTGAGTAAGGAGGTTCCCAGATTACCACTCTACTGCACCTGGAGATACCGTCCAGGTGTGCATTGTTAACTTGCGTCTCAGAAGCCTCTGGCAAAAGTCTCTGGTGAAGACGTGGGAAACTCACTCTGCAGGCAGTGTGGAACTGTGAGGGACTGAGGGTGAGCTCAACTCTCAGCAGTAAGATGATTTTGGACAAGGCGTTCAGCTACCTTCTCACATATGGAACTTAGTATGTAGCACCAGTCTACCCCAGGAATTACTGGGAAATCGCTGGATTGAGCTTGGTGGCACTCGTCTTGTGTGCCGGGAGATTCCAGTTACCTCTCCCAACACTTCGGTGAAGCAGCGAGCCTAGGCCTTTTGGAAGCGAAAGGTAGCTGCAGGCAGGAGGTAGGCTTACAGGCCATAAGCTCAACTCTCAGAAGTGTGTATACATGGGAGGCAGATGTCTGCTACCCACTCGGACATGCGAGTGGGAACCTAGCTACACTCTGATGAAGAAGGACTTTGGAAATCGCTGTATTCAACTCAGATACACGTGGGTTCAGGCACAACGATTCCACATGCTTTTCTCACAACGTTTCCCTGCCACTAACATGAGGACGTTAGCAGCGCCTTCTACAGTCAAGCAGGATGCGGGAGGGTTGTGCCCTGTCCTTAGCTCTCACAGGGAAGCAGGCCTTGAAGCCAGCTGTCAACTAGCTGCATTCTTATGGCAGGGTGAAGGTAGCAGGATTCTGAGACAGGAGGTTCCCAGGTTACCACTCTACTGGACCTGGAGATACCCTCCAGGTCTGCATTGTTAACTTGCGTCTCAGAAGCCTCTGGCAAACGTCTCTGGTGAAGACGTGCGAAACTCACTGTGCAGGCAGTGTGGAACTGTGAGGGACTGAGGGTGAGCTCAACTCTCAGAAGTAAGATGTTTTTGGACAAGGCGTTCAACTACCTACTCACGTATGGAACTTAGTATGTAGCACCAGTCTACCCCAGGAATTACTAGGAAATCGCTTGATTGAGCTTGGAGGCACTCGTCTCGTGTGCCGGGAGATTCCAGTTACCTCTCCCAACACTTGCGTCAAGCAGCGAGCCTAGGCCTTTTGGAAGCGAAAGGTAGCGGCAGGCAGGATGTAGGGTTACAGGCCATAAGCTCAACTCTCAGAAGTGTGTATGCATGGGAGGCAGATGTCTGCTGCCCACTCGGACATGGGAGTTGGAACCTAGCTACACTCCTATTGAAGAAGGATGTTGGAAATCGCTGTATTCAACTCAGATACACGGGAGTTCAGGCCCAATGCTTACACATGCTTTTCCCGCAACCCATCCCAGCCACTAACATAAGGAGGTTAGCAGGTACGTCTACAGTCAGTCAGGATGCGGGAGGGTTCTGCCCTCTCCTCAGCTCTCACAGGGAAGCTTGCCTAGAAGCCAGCTCTCAACTAGCTGCATTCTTATGACAGTGTGAAGGTAGCAGTATTCTGAGTAAGGAGGTTCCCAGATTACCACTCTACTGCACCTGGAGATACCGTCCAGGTCTGCATTGTTAACTTGCGTCTCAGAAGCCTCTGGCAAACGTCTCTGGTGAAGACGTGCGAAACTCACTCTGCAGGCAGTGTGGAACTGTGAGGGACTGAGGGTGAGCTCAACTCTCAGAAGTAAGATGTTTTTGGACAAGGCGTTCAACTACCTACTCACGTATGGAACTTAGTATGTAGCACCAGTCTACCCCAGGAATTACTAGGAAATCGCTTGATTGAGCTTGGAGGCACTCGTCTTGTGTGCCGGGAGATTCCAGTTACCTCTCCCAACACTTGCGTCAAGCAGCGAGCCTAGGCCTTTTGGAAGCGAAAGGTAGCGGCAGGCAGGATGTAGGGTTACAGGCCATAAGCTCAACTCTCAGAAGTGTGTATGCATGGGAGGCAGATGTCTGCTGCCCACTCGGACATGGGAGTTGGAACCTAGCTACACTCCTATTGAAGAAGGATGTTGGAAATCGCTGTATTCAACTCAGATACACGGGAGTTCAGGCCCAATGCTTACACATGCTTTTCCCGCAACCCATCCCAGCCACTAACATAAGGAGGTTAGCAGGTACGTCTACAGTCAGGCAGGATGCGGGAGGGTTCTGCCCTGTCCTCAGCTCTCACAGGGAAGCTTGCCTAGAAGCCAGCTCTCAACTAGCTGCATTCTTATGACAGTGTGAAGGTAGCAGTATTCTGAGTAAGGAGGTTCCCAGATTACCACTCTACTGCACCTGGAGATACCGTCCAGGTGTGCATTGTTAACTTGCGTCTCAGAAGCCTCTGGCAAAAGTCTCTGGTGAAGACGTGGGAAACTCACTCTGCAGGCAGTGTGGAACTGTGAGGGACTGAGGGTGAGCTCAACTCTCAGCAGTAAGATGATTTTGGACAAGGCGTTCAGCTACCTTCTCACATATGGAACTTAGTATGTAGCACCAGTCTACCCCAGGAATTACTGGGAAATCGCTGGATTGAGCTTGGTGGCACTCGTCTTGTGTGCCGGGAGATTCCAGTTACCTCTCCCAACACTTCGGTGAAGCAGCGAGCCTAGGCCTTTTGGAAGCGAAAGGTAGCTGCAGGCAGGAGGTAGGCTTACAGGCCATAAGCTCAACTCTCAGAAGTGTGTATACATGGGAGGCAGATGTCTGCTACCCACTCGGACATGCGAGTGGGAACCTAGCTACACTCTGATGAAGAAGGACTTTGGAAATCGCTGTATTCAACTCAGATACACGTGGGTTCAGGCACAACGATTCCACATGCTTTTCTCACAACGTTTCCCTGCCACTAACATGAGGACGTTAGCAGCGCCTTCTACAGTCAAGCAGGATGCGGGAGGGTTGTGCCCTGTCCTTAGCTCTCACAGGGAAGCAGGCCTTGAAGCCAGCTGTCAACTAGCTGCATTCTTATGGCAGGGTGAAGGTAGCAGGATTCTGAGACAGGAGGTTCCCAGGTTACCACTCTACTGGACCTGGAGATACCCTCCAGGTCTGCATTGTTAACTTGCGTCTCAGAAGCCTCTGGCAAACGTCTCTGGTGAAGACGTGCGAAACTCACTCTGCAGGCAGTGTGGAACTGTGAGGGACTGAGGGTGAGCTCAACTCTCAGAAGTAAGATGTTTTTGGACAAGGCGTTCAACTACCTACTCACGTATGGAACTTAGTATGTAGCACCAGTCTACCCCAGGAATTACTAGGAAATCGCTTGATTGAGCTTGGAGGCACTCATCTTGTGTGCCGGGAGATTCCAGTTACCTCTCCCAACACTTGCGTCAAGCAGCGAGCCTAGGCCTTTTGGAAGCGAAAGGTAGCGGCAGGCAGGATGTAGGGTTACAGGCCATAAGCTCAACTCTCAGAAGTGTGTATGCATGGGAGGCAGATGTCTGCTGCCCACTCGGACATGGGAGTTGGAACCTAGCTACACTCCTATTGAAGAAGGATGTTGGAAATCGCTGTATTCAACTCAGATACACGGGAGTTCAGGCCCAATGCTTACACATGCTTTTCCCGCAACCCATCCCAGCCACTAACATAAGGAGGTTAGCAGGTACGTCTACAGTCAGGCAGGATGCGGGAGGGTTCTGCCCTGTCCTCAGCTCTCACAGGGAAGCTTGCCTAGAAGCCAGCTCTCAACTAGCTGCATTCTTATGACAGTGTGAAGGTAGCAGTATTCTGAGTAAGGAGGTTCCCAGATTACCACTCTACTGCACCTGGAGATACCGTCCAGGTGTGCATTGTTAACTTGCGTCTCAGAAGCCTCTGGCAAAAGTCTCTGGTGAAGACGTGGGAAACTCACTCTGCAGGCAGTGTGGAACTGTGAGGGACTGAGGGTGAGCTCAACTCTCAGCAGTAAGATGATTTTGGACAAGGCGTTCAGCTACCTTCTCACATATGGAACTTAGTATGTAGCACCAGTCTACCCCAGGAATTACTGGGAAATCGCTGGATTGAGCTTGGTGGCACTCGTCTTGTGTGCCGGGAGATTCCAGTTACCTCTCCCAACACTTAGGTGAAGCAGCGAGCCTAGGCCTTTTGGAAGCGAAAGGTAGCTGCAGGCAGGAGGTAGTGTTACAGGCCATAAGCTCAACTCTCAGAAGTGGGTATGCATGGGAGGCAGATGTCTGCTACCCACTCGGACATGCGAGTGGGAACCTAGCTACACTCTGATGAAGAAGGACTTTGGAAATCGCTGTATTCAACTCAGATACACGTGGGTTCAGGCACAACGATTCCACATGCTTTTCTCACAACGTTTCCCTGCCACTAACATGAGGACGTTAGCAGCGCCTTCTACAGTCAAGCAGGATGCGGGAGGGTTGTGCCCTGTCCTTAGCTCTCACAGGGAAGCAGGCCTTGAAGCCAGCTGTCAACTAGCTGCATTCTTATGGCAGGGTGAAGGTAGCAGGATTCTGAGACAGGAGGTTCCCAGGTTACCACTCTACTGGACCTGGAGATACCCTCCAGGTCTGCATTGTTACCCTGCGTCTCAGAAGCCTCTGGCAAACGTCTCTGGTGAAGACGTGCGAAACTCACTCTGCAGGCAGTGTGGAACTGTGAGGGACTGAGGGTGAGCTCAACTCTCAGAAGTAAGATGTTTTTGGACAAGGCGTTCAACTACCTACTCACGTATGGAACTTAGTATGTAGCACCAGTCTACCCCAGGAATTACTAGGAAATCGCTTGATTGAGCTTGGAGGCACTCGTCTTGTGTGCCGGGAGATTCCAGTTACCTCTCCCAACACTTGCGTCAAGCAGCGAGCCTAGGCCTTTTGGAAGCGAAAGGTAGCGGCAGGCAGGATGTAGGGTTACAGGCCATAAGCTCAACTCTCAGAAGTGTGTATGCATGGGAGGCAGATGTCTGCTGCCCACTCGGACATGGGAGTTGGAACCTAGCTACACTCCTATTGAAGAAGGATGTTGGAAATCGCTGTATTCAACTCAGATACACGGGAGTTCAGGCCCAATGCTTACACATGCTTTTCCCGCAACCCATCCCAGCCACTAACATAAGGAGGTTAGCAGGTACGTCTACAGTCAGGCAGGATGCGGGAGGGTTCTGCCCTGTCCTCAGCTCTCACAGGGAAGCTTGCCTAGAAGCCAGCTCTCAACTAGCTGCATTCTTATGACAGTGTGAAGGTAGCAGTATTCTGAGTAAGGAGGTTCCCAGATTACCACTCTACTGCACCTGGAGATACCGTCCAGGTGTGCATTGTTAACTTGCGTCTCAGAAGCCTCTGGCAAAAGTCTCTGGTGAAGACGTGGGAAACTCACTCTGCAGGCAGTGTGGAACTGTGAGGGACTGAGGGTGAGCTCAACTCTCAGCAGTAAGATGATTTTGGACAAGGCGTTCAGCTACCTTCTCACATATGGAACTTAGTATGTAGCACCAGTCTACCCCAGGAATTACTGGGAAATCGCTGGATTGAGCTTGGTGGCACTAGTCTTGTGTGCCGGGAGATTCCAGTTACCTCTCCCAACACTTCGGTGAAGCAGCGAGCCTAGGCCTTTTGGATGCGAAAGGTAGCTGCAGGCAGGAGGTAGGCTTACAGGCCATAAGCTCAACTCTCAGAAGTGTGTATACATGGGAGGCAGATGTCTGCTACCCACTCGGACATGCGAGTGGGAACCTAGCTACACTCTGATGAAGAAGGACTTTGGAAATCGCTGTATTCAACTCAGATACACGTGGGTTCAGGCACAACGATTCCACATGCTTTTCTCACAACGTTTCCCTGCCACTAACATGAGGACGTTAGCAGCGCCTTCTACAGTCAAGCAGGATGCGGGAGGGTTGTGCCCTGTCCTTAGCTCTCACAGGGAAGCAGGCCTTGAAGCCAGCTGTCAACTAGCTGCATTCTTATGGCAGGGTGAAGGTAGCAGGATTCTGAGACAGGAGGTTCCCAGGTTACCACTCTACTGGACCTGGAGATACCCTCCAGGTCTGCATTGTTAACTTGCGTCTCAGAAGCCTCTGGCAAACGTCTCTGGTGAAGACGTGCGAAACTCACTGTGCAGGCAGTGTGGAACTGTGAGGGACTGAGGGTGAGCTCAACTCTCAGAAGTAAGATGTTTTTGGACAAGGCGTTCAACTACCTACTCACGTATGGAACTTAGTATGTAGCACCAGTCTACCCCAGGAATTACTAGGAAATCGCTTGATTGAGCTTGGAGGCACTCGTCTTGTGTGCCGGGAGATTCCAGTTACCTCTCCCAACACTTGCGTCAAGCAGCGAGCCTAGGCCTTTTGGAAGCGAAAGGTAGCGGCAGGCAGGATGTAGGGTTACAGGCCATAAGCTCAACTCTCAGAAGTGTGTATGCATGGGAGGCAGATGTCTGCTGCCCACTCGGACATGGGAGTTGGAACCTAGCTACACTCCTATTGAAGAAGGATGTTGGAAATCGCTGTATTCAACTCAGATACACGGGAGTTCAGGCCCAATGCTTACACATGCTTTTCCCGCAACCCATCCCAGCCACTAACATAAGGAGGTTAGCAGGTACGTCTACAGTCAGGCAGGATGCGGGAGGGTTCTGCCCTGTCCTCAGCTCTCACAGGGAAGCTTGCCTAGAAGCCAGCTCTCAACTAGCTGCATTCTTATGACAGTGTGAAGGTAGCAGTATTCTGAGTAAGGAGGTTCCCAGATTACCACTCTACTGCACCTGGAGATACCGTCCAGGTGTGCATTGTTAACTTGCGTCTCAGAAGCCTCTGGCAAAAGTCTCTGGTGAAGACGTGGGAAACTCACTCTGCAGGCAGTGTGGAACTGTGAGGGACTGAGGGTGAGCTCAACTCTCAGCAGTAAGATGATTTTGGACAAGGCGTTCAGCTACCTTCTCACATATGGAACTTAGTATGTAGCACCAGTCTACCCCAGGAATTACTGGGAAATCGCTGGATTGAGCTTGGTGGCACTCGTCTTGTGTGCCGGGAGATTCCAGTTACCTCTCCCAACACTTCGGTGAAGCAGCGAGCCTAGGCCTTTTGGAAGCGAAAGGTAGCTGCAGGCAGGAGGTAGGCTTACAGGCCATAAGCTCAACTCTCAGAAGTGTGTATACATGGGAGGCAGATGTCTGCTACCCACTCGGACATGCGAGTGGGAACCTAGCTACACTCTGATGAAGAAGGACTTTGGAAATCGCTGTATTCAACTCAGATACACGTGGGTTCAGGCACAACGATTCCACATGCTTTTCTCACAACGTTTCCCTGCCACTAACATGAGGACGTTAGCAGTGCCTTCTACAGTCAAGCAGGATGCGGGAGGGTTGTGCCCTGTCCTTAGCTCTCACAGGGAAGCAGGCCTTGAAGCCAGCTGTCAACTAGCTGCATTCTTATGGCAGGGTGAAGGTAGCAGGATTCTGAGACAGGAGGTTCCCAGGTTACCACTCTACTGGACCTGGAGATACCCTCCAGGTCTGCATTGTTACCCTGCGTCTCAGAAGCCTCTGGCAAACGTCTCTGGTGAAGACGTGCGAAACTCACTCTGCAGGCAGTGTGGAACTGTGAGGGACTGAGGGTGAGCTCAACTCTCAGAAGTAAGATGTTTTTGGACAAGGCGTTCAACTACCTACTCACGTATGGAACTTAGTATGTAGCACCAGTCTACCCCAGGAATTACTAGGAAATCGCTTGATTGAGCTTGGAGGCACTCGTCTTGTGTGCCGGGAGATTCCAGTTACCTCTCCCAACACTTGCGTCAAGCAGCGAGCCTAGGCCTTTTGGAAGCGAAAGGTAGCGGCAGGCAGGATGTAGGGTTACAGGCCATAAGCTCAACTCTCAGAAGTGTGTATGCATGGGAGGCAGATGTCTGCTGCCCACTCGGACATGGGAGTTGGAACCTAGCTACACTCCTATTGAAGAAGGATGTTGGAAATCGCTGTATTCAACTCAGATACACGGGAGTTCAGGCCCAATGCTTACACATGCTTTTCCCGCAACCCATCCCAGCCACTAACATAAGGAGGTTAGCAGGTACGTCTACAGTCAGGCAGGATGCGGGAGGGTTCTGCCCTGTCCTCAGCTCTCACAGGGAAGCTTGCCTAGAAGCCAGC
This sequence comes from Canis aureus, assembly GCF_053574225.1. Classification (NCBI taxonomy): domain Eukaryota; kingdom Metazoa; phylum Chordata; class Mammalia; order Carnivora; family Canidae; genus Canis; species Canis aureus. The sequence goes on from NW_027554487.1 coordinate 33,305, forward strand.
TCTCAACTAGCTGCATTCTTATGACAGTGTGAAGGTAGCAGTATTCTGAGTAAGGAGGTTCCCAGATTACCACTCTACTGCACCTGGAGATACCGTCCAGGTGTGCATTGTTAACTTGCGTCTCAGAAGCCTCTGGCAAAAGTCTCTGGTGAAGACGTGGGAAACTCACTCTGCAGGCAGTGTGGAACTGTGAGGGACTGAGGGTGAGCTCAACTCTCAGCAGTAAGATGATTTTGGACAAGGCGTTCAGCTACCTTCTCACATATGGAACTTAGTATGTAGCACCAGTCTACCCCAGGAATTCCTGGGAAATCGCTGGATTGAGCTTGGTGGCACTCGTCTTGTGTGCCGGGAGATTCCAGTTACCTCTCCCAACACTTCGGTGAAGCAGCGAGCCTAGGCCTTTTGGATGCGAAAGGTAGCTGCAGGCAGGAGGTAGGCTTACAGGCCATAAGCTCAACTCTCAGAAGTGTGTATACATGGGAGGCAGATGTCTGCTACCCACTCGGACATGCGAGTGGGAACCTAGCTACACTCTGATGAAGAAGGACTTTGGAAATCGCTGTATTCAACTCAGATACACGTGGGTTCAGGCACAACGATTCCACATGCTTTTCTCACAACGTTTCCCTGCCACTAACATGAGGACGTTAGCAGCGCCTTCTACAGTCAAGCAGGATGCGGGAGGGTTGTGCCCTGTCCTTAGCTCTCACAGGGAAGCAGGCCTTGAAGCCAGCTGTCAACTAGCTGCATTCTTATGGCAGGGTGAAGGTAGCAGGATTCTGAGACAGGAGGTTCCCAGGTTACCACTCTACTGGACCTGGAGATACCCTCCAGGTCTGCATTGTTAACTTGCGTCTCAGAAGCCTCTGGCAAACGTCTCTGGTGAAGACGTGCGAAACTCACTCTGCAGGCAGTGTGGAACTGTGAGGGACTGAGGGTGAGCTCAACTCTCAGAAGTAAGATGTTTTTGGACAAGGCGTTCAACTACATACTCACGTATGGAACTTAGTATGTAGCACCAGTCTACCCCAGGAATTACTAGGAAATCGCTTGATTGAGCTTGGAGGCACTCGTCTTGTGTGCCGGGAGATTCCAGTTACCTCTTCCAACACTTGCGTCAAGCAGCGAGCCTAGGCCTTTTGGAAGCGAAAGGTAGCGGCAGGCAGGATGTAGGGTTACAGGCCATAAGCTCAGAAGTGTGTATGCATGGGAGGCAGATGTCTGCTGCCCACTCGGACATGGGAGTTGGAACCTAGCTACACTCCTATTGAAGAAGGATGTTGGAAATCGCTGTATTCAACTCAGATACACGGGAGTTCAGGCCCAATGCTTACACATGCTTTTCCCGCAACCCATCCCAGCCACTAACATAAGGAGGTTAGCAGGTACGTCTACAGTCAGGCAGGATGCGGGAGGGTTCTGCCCTGTCCTCAGCTCTCACAGGGAAGCTTGCCTAGAAGCCAGCTCTCAACTAGCTGCATTCTTATGACAGTGTGAAGGTAGCAGTATTCTGAGTAAGGAGGTTCCCAGATTACCACTCTACTGCACCTGGAGATACCGTCCAGGTGTGCATTGTTAACTTGCGTCTCAGAAGCCTCTGGCAAAAGTCTCTGGTGAAGACGTGGGAAACTCACTCTGCAGGCAGTGTGGAACTGTGAGGGACTGAGGGTGAGCTCAACTCTCAGCAGTAAGATGATTTTGGACAAGGCGTTCAGCTACCTTCTCACATATGGAACTTAGTATGTAGCACCAGTCTACCCCAGGAATTACTGGGAAATCGCTGGATTGAGCTTGGTGGCACTAGTCTTGTGTGCCGGGAGATTCCAGTTACCTCTCCCAACACTTCGGTGAAGCAGCGAGCCTAGGTCTTTTGGATGCGAAAGGTAGCTGCAGGCAGGAGGTAGGCTTACAGGCCATAAGCTCAACTCTCAGAAGTGTGTATACATGGGAGGCAGATGTCTGCTACCCACTCGGACATGCGAGTGGGAACCTAGCTACACTCTGATGAAGAAGGACTTTGGAAATCGCTGTATTCAACTCAGATACACGTGGGTTCAGGCACAACGATTCCACATGCTTTTCTCACAACGTTTCCCTGCCACTAACATGAGGACGTTAGCAGCGCCTTCTACAGTCAAGCAGGATGCGGGAGGGTTGTGCCCTGTCCTTAGCTCTCACAGGGAAGCAGGCCTTGAAGCCAGCTGTCAACTAGCTGCATTCTTATGGCAGGGTGAAGGTAGCAGGATTCTGAGACAGGAGGTTCCCAGGTTACCACTCTACTGGACCTGGAGATACCCTCCAGGTCTGCATTGTTAACTTGCGTCTCAGAAGCCTCTGGCAAACGTCTCTGGTGAAGACGTGCGAAACTCACTCTGCAGGCAGTGTGGAACTGTGAGGGACTGAGGGTGAGCTCAACTCTCAGAAGTAAGATGTTTTTGGACAAGGCGTTCAACTACCTACTCACGTATGGAACTTAGTATGTAGCACCAGTCTACCCCAGGAATTACTAGGAAATCGCTTGATTGAGCTTGGAGGCACTCGTCTTGTGTGCCGGGAGATTCCAGTTACCTCTCCCAACACTTGCGTCAAGCAGCGAGCCTAGGCCTTTTGGAAGCGAAAGGTAGCGGCAGGCAGGATGTAGGGTTACAGGCCATAAGCTCAACTCTCAGAAGTGTGTATGCATGGGAGGCAGATGTCTGCTGCCCACTCGGACATGGGAGTTGGAACCTAGCTACACTCCTATTGAAGAAGGATGTTGGAAATCGCTGTATTCAACTCAGATACACGGGAGTTCAGGCCCAATGCTTACACATGCTTTTCCCGCAACCCATCCCAGCCACTAACATAAGGAGGTTAGCAGGTACGTCTACAGTCAGGCAGGATGCGGGAGGGTTCTGCCCTGTCCTCAGCTCTCACAGGGAAGCTTGCCTAGAAGCCAGCTCTCAACTAGCTGCATTCTTATGACAGTGTGAAGGTAGCAGTATTCTGAGTAAGGAGGTTCCCAGATTACCACTCTACTGCACCTGGAGATACCGTCCAGGTGTGCATTGTTAACTTGCGTCTCAGAAGCCTCTGGCAAAAGTCTCTGGTGAAGACGTGGGAAACTCACTCTGCAGGCAGTGTGGAACTGTGAGGGACTGAGGGTGAGCTCAACTCTCAGCAGTAAGATGATTTTGGACAAGGCGTTCAGCTACCTTCTCACATATGGAACTTAGTATGTAGCACCAGTCTACCCCAGGAATTACTGGGAAATCGCTGGATTGAGCTTGGTGGCACTAGTCTTGTGTGCCGGGAGATTCAAGTTACCTCTCCCAACACTTCGGTGAAGCAGCGAGCCTAGGCCTTTTGGATGCGAAAGGTAGCTGCAGGCAGGAGGTAGGCTTACAGGCCATAAGCTCAACTCTCAGAAGTGTGTATACATGGGAGGCAGATGTCTGCTACCCACTCGGACATGCGAGTGGGAACCTAGCTACACTCTGATGAAGAAGGACTTTGGAAATCGCTGTATTCAACTCAGATACACGTGGGTTCAGGCACAACGATTCCACATGCTTTTCTCACAACGTTTCCCTGCCACTAACATGAGGACGTTAGCAGCGCCTTCTACAGTCAAGCAGGATGCGGGAGGGTTGTGCCCTGTCCTTAGCTCTCACAGGGAAGCAGGCCTTGAAGCCAGCTGTCAACTAGCTGCATTCTTATGGCAGGGTGAAGGTAGCAGGATTCTGAGACAGGAGGTTCCCAGGTTACCACTCTACTGGACCTGGAGATACCCTCCAGGTCTGCATTGTTAACTTGCGTCTCAGAAGCCTCTGGCAAACGTCTCTGGTGAAGACGTGCGAAACTCACTCTGCAGGCAGTGTGGAACTGTGAGGGACTGAGGGTGAGCTCAACTCTCAGAAGTAAGATGTTTTTGGACAAGGCGTTCAACTACCTACTCACGTATGGAACTTAGTATGTAGCACCAGTCTACCCCAGGAATTACTAGGAAATCGCTTGATTGAGCTTGGAGGCACTCGTCTTGTGTGCCGGGAGATTCCAGTTACCTCTCCCAACACTTGCGTCAAGCAGCGAGCCTAGGCCTTTTGGAAGCGAAAGGTAGCGGCAGGCAGGATGTAGGGTTACAGGCCATAAGCTCAACTCTCAGAAGTGTGTATGCATGGGAGGCAGATGTCTGCTGCCCACTCGGACATGGGAGTTGGAACCTAGCTACACTCCTATTGAAGAAGGATGTTGGAAATCGCTGTATTCAACTCAGATACACGGGAGTTCAGGCCCAATGCTTACACATGCTTTTCCCGCAACCCATCCCAGCCACTAACATAAGGAGGTTAGCAGGTACGTCTACAGTCAGGCAGGATGCGGGAGGGTTCTGCCCTGTCCTCAGCTCTCACAGGGAAGCTTGCCTAGAAGCCAGCTCTCAACTAGCTGCATTCTTATGACAGTGTGAAGGTAGCAGTATTCTGAGTAAGGAGGTTCCCAGATTACCACTCTACTGCACCTGGAGATACCGTCCAGGTGTGCATTGTTAACTTGCGTCTCAGAAGCCTCTGGCAAAAGTCTCTGGTGAAGACGTGGGAAACTCACTCTGCAGGCAGTGTGGAACTGTGAGGGACTGAGGGTGAGCTCAACTCTCAGCAGTAAGATGATTTTGGACAAGGCGTTCAGCTACCTTCTCACATATGGAACTTAGTATGTAGCACCAGTCTACCCCAGGAATTACTGGGAAATCGCTGGATTGAGCTTGGTGGCACTAGTCTTGTGTGCCGGGAGATTCCAGTTACCTCTCCCAACACTTCGGTGAAGCAGCGAGCCTAGGCCTTTTGGATGCGAAAGGTAGCTGCAGGCAGGAGGTAGGCTTACAGGCCATAAGCTCAACTCTCAGAAGTGTGTATACATGGGAGGCAGATGTCTGCTACCCACTCGGACATGCGAGTGGGAACCTAGCTACACTCTGATGAAGAAGGACTTTGGAAATCGCTGTATTCAACTCAGATACACGTGGGTTCAGGCACAACGATTCCACATGCTTTTCTCACAACGTTTCCCTGCCACTAACATGAGGACGTTAGCAGCGCCTTCTACAGTCAAGCAGGATGCGGGAGGGTTGTGCCCTGTCCTTAGCTCTCACAGGGAAGCAGGCCTTGAAGCCAGCTGTCAACTAGCTGCATTCTTATGGCAGGGTGAAGGTAGCAGGATTCTGAGACAGGAGGTTCCCAGGTTACCACTCTACTGGACCTGGAGATACCCTCCAGGTCTGCATTGTTAACTTGCGTCTCAGAAGCCTCTGGCAAACGTCTCTGGTGAAGACGTGCGAAACTCACTGTGCAGGCAGTGTGGAACTGTGAGGGACTGAGGGTGAGCTCAACTCTCAGAAGTAAGATGTTTTTGGACAAGGCGTTCAACTACCTACTCACGTATGGAACTTAGTATGTAGCACCAGTCTACCCCAGGAATTACTAGGAAATCGCTTGATTGAGCTTGGAGGCACTCGTCTTGTGTGCCGGGAGATTCCAGTTACCTCTCCCAACACTTGCGTCAAGCAGCGAGCCTAGGCCTTTTGGAGCGAAAGGTAGCGGCAGGCAGGATGTAGGGTTACAGGCCATAAGCTCAACTCTCAGAAGTGTGTATGCATGGGAGGCAGATGTCTGCTACCCACTCGGACATGGGAGTTGGAACCTAGCTACACTCCTATTGAAGAAGGATGTTGGAAATCGCTGTATTCAACTCAGATACACGGGAGTTCAGGCCCAATGCTTACACATGCTTTTCCCGCAACCCATCCCAGCCACTAACATAAGGAGGTTAGCAGGTACGTCTACAGTCAGGCAGGATGCGGGAGGGTTCTGCCCTGTCCTCAGCTCTCACAGGGAAGCTTGCCTAGAAGCCAGCTCTCAACTAGCTGCATTCTTATGACAGTGTGAAGGTAGCAGTATTCTGAGTAAGGAGGTTCCCAGATTACCACTCTACTGCACCTGGAGATACCGTCCAGGTGTGCATTGTTAACTTGCGTCTCAGAAGCCTCTGGCAAAAGTCTCTGGTGAAGACGTGGGAAACTCACTCTGCAGGCAGTGTGGAACTGTGAGGGACTGAGGGTGAGCTCAACTCTCAGAAGTAAGATGTTTTTGGACAAGGCGTTCAACTACCTACTCACGTATGGAACTTAGTATGTAGCACCAGTCTACCCCAGGAATTACTAGGAAATCGCTTGATTGAGCTTGGAGGCACTCGTCTTGTGTGCCGGGAGATTCCAGTTACCTCTCCCAACACTTGCGTCAAGCAGCGAGCCTAGGCCTTTTTGAAGCGAAAGGTAGCGGCAGGCAGGATGTAGGGTTACAGGCCATAAGCTCAACTCTCAGAAGTGTGTATGCATGGGAGGCAGATGTCTGCTACCCACTCGGACATGGGAGTTGGAACCTAGCTACACTCCTATTGAAGAAGGATGTTGGAAATCGCTGTATTCAACTCAGATACACGGGAGTTCAGGCCCAATGCTTACACATGCTTTTCCCACAACCCATCCCAGCCACTAACATAAGGAGGTTAGCAGGTACGTCTACAGTCAGGCAGGATGCGGGAGGGTTCTGCCCTGTCCTCAGCTCTCACAGGGAAGCTTGCCTAGAAGCCAGCTCTCAACTAGCTGCATTCTTATGACAGTGTGAAGGTAGCAGTATTCTGAGTAAGGAGGTTCCCAGATTACCACTCTACTGCACCTGGAGATACCGTCCAGGTGTGCATTGTTAACTTGCGTCTCAGAAGCCTCTGGCAAAAGTCTCTGGTGAAGACGTGGGAAACTCACTCTGCAGGCAGTGTGGAACTGTGAGGGACTGAGGGTGAGCTCAACTCTCAGCAGTAAGATGATTTTGGACAAGGCGTTCAGCTACCTTCTCACATATGGAACTTAGTATGTAGCACCAGTCTACCCCAGGAATTACTGGGAAATCGCTGGATTGAGCTTGGTGGCACTAGTCTTGTGTGCCGGGAGATTCCAGTTACCTCTCCCAACACTTCGGTGAAGCAGCGAGCCTAGGCCTTTTGGAAGCGAAAGGTAGCTGCAGGCAGGAGGTAGGCTTACAGGCCATAAGCTCAACTCTCAGAAGTGTGTATACATGGGAGGCAGATGTCTGCTACCCACTCGGACATGCGAGTGGGAACCTAGCTACACTCTGATGAAGAAGGACTTTGGAAATCGCTGTATTCAACTCAGATACACGTGGGTTCAGGCACAACGATTCCACATGCTTTTCTCACAACGTTTCCCTGCCACCAACATGAGGACGTTAGCAGCGCCTTCTACAGTCAAGCAGGATGCGGGAGGGTTGTGCCCTGTCCTTAGCTCTCACAGGGAAGCAGGCCTTGAAGCCAGCTGTCAACTAGCTGCATTCTTATGGCAGGGTGAAGGTAGCAGGATTCTGAGACAGGAGGTTCCCAGGTTACCACTCTACTGGACCTGGAGATACCCTCCAGGTCTGCATTGTTAACTTGCGTCTCAGAAGCCTCTGGCAAACGTCTCTGGTGAAGACGTGCGAAACTCACTCTGCAGGCAGTGTGGAACTGTGAGGGACTGAGGGTGAGCTCAACTCTCAGAAGTAAGATGTTTTTGGACAAGGCGTTCAACTACATACTCACGTATGGAACTTAGTATGTAGCACCAGTCTACCCCAGGAATTACTAGGAAATCGCTTGATTGAGCTTGGAGGCACTCGTCTTGTGTGCCGGGAGATTCCAGTTACCTCTCCCAACACTTGCGTCAAGCAGCGAGCCTAGGCCTTTTGGAAGCGAAAGGTAGCGGCAGGCAGGATGTAGGGTTACAGGCCATAAGCTCAACTCTCAGAAGTGTGTATGCATGGGAGGCAGATGTCTGCTACCCACTCGGACATGGGAGTTGGAACCTAGCTACACTCCTATTGAAGAAGGATGTTGGAAATCGCTGTATTCAACTCAGATACACGGGAGTTCAGGCCCAATGCTTACACATGCTTTTCCCGCAACCCATCCCAGCCACTAACATAAGGAGGTTAGCAGGTACGTCTACAGTCAGGCAGGATGCGGGAGGGTTCTGCCCTGTCCTCAGCTCTCACAGGGAAGCTTGCCTAGAAGCCAGCTCTCAACTAGCTGCATTCTTATGACAGTGTGAAGGTAGCAGTATTCTGAGTAAGGAGGTTCCCAGATTACCACTCTACTGCACCTGGAGATACCGTCCAGGTGTGCATTGTTAACTTGCGTCTCAGAAGCCTCTGGCAAAAGTCTCTGGTGAAGACGTGGGAAACTCACTCTGCAGGCAGTGTGGAACTGTGAGGGACTGAGGGTGAGCTCAACTCTCAGCAGTAAGATGATTTTGGACAAGGCGTTCAGCTACCTTCTCACATATGGAACTTAGTATGTAGCACCAGTCTACCCCAGGAATTACTGGGAAATCGCTGGATTGAGCTTGGTGGCACTAGTCTTGTGTGCCGGGAGATTCCAGTTACCTCTCCCAACACTTCGGTGAAGCAGCGAGCCTAGGCCTTTTGGATGCGAAAGGTAGCTGCAGGCAGGAGGTAGGCTTACAGGCCATAAGCTCAACTCTCAGAAGTGTGTATACATGGGAGGCAGATGTCTGCTACCCACTCGGACATGCGAGTGGGAACCTAGCTACACTCTGATGAAGAAGGACTTTGGAAATCGCTGTATTCAACTCAGATACACGTGGGTTCAGGCACAACGATTCCACATGCTTTTCTCACAACGTTTCCCTGCCACTAACATGAGGACGTTAGCAGCGCCTTCTACAGTCAAGCAGGATGCGGGAGGGTTGTGCCCTGTCCTTAGCTCTCACAGGGAAGCAGGCCTTGAAGCCAGCTGTCAACTAGCTGCATTCTTATGGCAGGGTGAAGGTAGCAGGATTCTGAGACAGGAGGTTCCCAGGTTACCACTCTACTGGACCTGGAGATACCCTCCAGGTCTGCATTGTTAACTTGCGTCTCAGAAGCCTCTGGCAAACGTCTCTGGTGAAGACGTGCGAAACTCACTCTGCAGGCAGTGTGGAACTGTGAGGGACTGAGGGTGAGCTCAACTCTCAGAAGTAAGATGTTTTTGGACAAGGCGTTCAACTACATACTCACGTATGGAACTTAGTATGTAGCACCAGTCTACCCCAGGAATTACTAGGAAATCGCTTGATTGAGCTTGGAGGCACTCGTCTTGTGTGCCGGGAGATTCCAGTTACCTCTCCCAACACTTGCGTCAAGCAGCGAGCCTAGGCCTTTTGGAAGCGAAAGGTAGCGGCAGGCAGGATGTAGGGTTACAGGCCATAAGCTCAACTCTCAGAAGTGTGTATGCATGGGAGGCAGATGTCTGCTGCCCACTCGGACATGGGAGTTGGAACCTAGCTACACTCCTATTGAAGAAGGATGTTGGAAATCGCTGTATTCAACTCAGATACACGGGAGTTCAGGCCCAATGCTTACACATGCTTTTCCCGCAACCCATCCCAGCCACTAACATAAGGAGGTTAGCAGGTACGTCTACAGTCAGGCAGGATGCGGGAGGGTTCTGCCCTGTCCTCAGCTCTCACAGGGAAGCTTGCCTAGAAGCCAGCTCTCAACTAGCTGCATTCTTATGACAGTGTGAAGGTAGCAGTATTCTGAGTAAGGAGGTTCCCAGATTACCACTCTACTGCACCTGGAGATACCGTCCAGGTGTGCATTGTTAACTTGCGTCTCAGAAGCCTCTGGCAAAAGTCTCTGGTGAAGACGTGGGAAACTCACTCTGCAGGCAGTGTGGAACTGTGAGGGACTGAGGGTGAGCTCAACTCTCAGCAGTAAGATGATTTTGGACAAGGCGTTCAGCTACCTTCTCACATATGGAACTTAGTATGTAGCACCAGTCTACCCCAGGAATTACTGGGAAATCGCTGGATTGAGCTTGGTGGCACTAGTCTTGTGTGCCGGGAGATTCCAGTTACCTCTCCCAACACTTCGGTGAAGCAGCGAGCCTAGGTCTTTTGGATGCGAAAGGTAGCTGCAGGCAGGAGGTAGGCTTACAGGCCATAAGCTCAACTCTCAGAAGTGTGTATACATGGGAGGCAGATGTCTGCTACCCACTCGGACATGCGAGTGGGAACCTAGCTACACTCTGATGAAGAAGGACTTTGGAAATCGCTGTATTCAACTCAGATACACGTGGGTTCAGGCACAACGATTCCACATGCTTTTCTCACAACGTTTCCCTGCCACTAACATGAGGACGTTAGCAGCGCCTTCTACAGTCAAGCAGGATGCGGGAGGGTTGTGCCCTGTCCTTAGCTCTCACAGGGAAGCAGGCCTTGAAGCCAGCTGTCAACTAGCTGCATTCTTATGGCAGGGTGAAGGTAGCAGGATTCTGAGACAGGAGGTTCCCAGGTTACCACTCTACTGGACCTGGAGATACCCTCCAGGTCTGCATTGTTAACTTGCGTCTCAGAAGCCTCTGGCAAACGTCTCTGGTGAAGACGTGCGAAACTCACTCTGCAGGCAGTGTGGAACTGTGAGGGACTGAGGGTGAGCTCAACTCTCAGAAGTAAGATGTTTTTGGACAAGGCGTTCAACTACCTACTCACGTATGGAACTTAGTATGTAGCACCAGTCTACCCCAGGAATTACTAGGAAATCGCTTGATTGAGCTTGGAGGCACTCGTCTTGTGTGCCGGGAGATTCCAGTTACCTCTCCCAACACTTGCGTCAAGCAGCGAGCCTAGGCCTTTTGGAGCGAAAGGTAGCGGCAGGCAGGATGTAGGGTTACAGGCCATAAGCTCAACTCTCAGAAGTGTGTATGCATGGGAGGCAGATGTCTGCTACCCACTCGGACATGGGAGTTGGAACCTAGCTACACTCCTATTGAAGAAGGATGTTGGAAATCGCTGTATTCAACTCAGATACACGGGAGTTCAGGCCCAATGCTTACACATGCTTTTCCCGCAACCCATCCCAGCCACTAACATAAGGAGGTTAGCAGGTACGTCTACAGTCAGGCAGGATGCGGGAGGGTTCTGCCCTGTCCTCAGCTCTCACAGGGAAGCTTGCCTAGAAGCCAGCTCTCAACTAGCTGCATTCTTATGACAGTGTGAAGGTAGCAGTATTCTGAGTAAGGAGGTTCCCAGATTACCACTCTACTGCACCTGGAGATACCGTCCAGGTGTGCATTGTTAACTTGCGTCTCAGAAGCCTCTGGCAAAAGTCTCTGGTGAAGACGTGGGAAACTCACTCTGCAGGCAGTGTGGAACTGTGAGGGACTGAGGGTGAGCTCAACTCTCAGAAGTAAGATGTTTTTGGACAAGGCGTTCAACTACCTACTCACGTATGGAACTTAGTATGTAGCACCAGTCTACCCCAGGAATTACTAGGAAATCGCTTGATTGAGCTTGGAGGCACTCGTCTTGTGTGCCGGGAGATTCCAGTTACCTCTCCCAACACTTGCGTCAAGCAGCGAGCCTAGGCCTTTTTGAAGCGAAAGGTAGCGGCAGGCAGGATGTAGGGTTACAGGCCATAAGGTCAACTCTCAGAAGTGTGTATGCATGGGAGGCAGATGTCTGCTACCCACTCGGACATGGGAGTTGGAACCTAGCTACACTCCTATTGAAGAAGGATGTTGGAAATCGCTGTATTCAACTCAGATACACGGGAGTTCAGGCCCAATGCTTACACATGCTTTTCCCACAACCCATCCCAGCCACTAACATAAGGAGGTTAGCAGGTACGTCTACAGTCAGGCAGGATGCGGGAGGGTTCTGCCCTGTCCTCAGCTCTCACAGGGAAGCTTGCCTAGAAGCCAGCTCTCAACTAGCTGCATTCTTATGACAGTGTGAAGGTAGCAGTATTCTGAGTAAGGAGGTTCCCAGATTACCACTCTACTGCACCTGGAGATACCGTCCAGGTGTGCATTGTTAACTTGCGTCTCAGAAGCCTCTGGCAAAAGTCTCTGGTGAAGACGTGGGAAACTCACTCTGCAGGCAGTGTGGAACTGTGAGGGACTGAGGGTGAGCTCAACTCTCAGCAGTAAGATGATTTTGGACAAGGCGTTCAGCTACCTTCTCACATATGGAACTTAGTATGTAGCACCAGTCTACCCCAGGAATTACTGGGAAATCGCTGGATTGAGCTTGGTGGCACTAGTCTTGTGTGCCGGGAGATTCCAGTTACCTCTCCCAACACTTCGGTGAAGCAGCGAGCCTAGGCCTTTTGGAAGCGAAAGGTAGCTGCAGGCAGGAGGTAGGCTTACAGGCCATAAGCTCAACTCTCAGAAGTGTGTATACATGGGAGGCAGATGTCTGCTACCCACTCGGACATGCGAGTGGGAACCTAGCTACACTCTGATGAAGAAGGACTTTGGAAATCGCTGTATTCAACTCAGATACACGTGGGTTCAGGCACAACGATTCCACATGCTTTTCTCACAACGTTTCCCTGCCACCAACATGAGGACGTTAGCAGCGCCTTCTACAGTCAAGCAGGATGCGGGAGGGTTGTGCCCTGTCCTTAGCTCTCACAGGGAAGCAGGCCTTGAAGCCAGCTGTCAACTAGCTGCATTCTTATGGCAGGGTGAAGGTAGCAGGATTCTGAGACAGGAGGTTCCCAGGTTACCACTCTACTGGACCTGGAGATACCCTCCAGGTCTGCATTGTTAACTTGCGTCTCAGAAGCCTCTGGCAAACGTCTCTGGTGAAGACGTGCGAAACTCACTGTGCAGGCAGTGTGGAACTGTGAGGGACTGAGGGTGAGCTCAACTCTCAGAAGTAAGATGTTTTTGGACAAGGCGTTCAACTACATACTCACGTATGGAACTTAGTATGTAGCACCAGTCTACCCCAGGAATTACTAGGAAATCGCTTGATTGAGCTTGGAGGCACTCGTCTTGTGTGCCGGGAGATTCCAGTTACCTCTCCCAACACTTGCGTCAAGCAGCGAGCCTAGGCCTTTTGGAAGCGAAAGGTAGCGGCAGGCAGGATGTAGGGTTACAGGCCATAAGCTCAACTCTCAGAAGTGTGTATGCATGGGAGGCAGATGTCTGCTACCCACTCGGACATGGGAGTTGGAACCTAGCTACACTCCTATTGAAGAAGGATGTTGGAAATCGCTGTATTCAACTCAGATACACGGGAGTTCAGGCCCAATGCTTACACATGCTTTTCCCGCAACCCATCCCAGCCACTAACATAAGGAGGTTAGCAGGTACGTCTACAGTCAGGCAGGATGCGGGAGGGTTCTGCCCTGTCCTCAGCTCTCACAGGGAAGCTTGCCTAGAAGCCAGCTCTCAACTAGCTGCATTCTTATGACAGTGTGAAGGTAGCAGTATTCTGAGTAAGGAGGTTCCCAGATTACCACTCTACTGCACCTGGAGATACCGTCCAGGTGTGCATTGTTAACTTGCGTCTCAGAAGCCTCTGGCAAAAGTCTCTGGTGAAGACGTGGGAAACTCACTCTGCAGGCAGTGTGGAACTGTGAGGGACTGAGGGTGAGCTCAACTCTCAGCAGTAAGATGATTTTGGACAAGGCGTTCAGCTACCTTCTCACATATGGAACTTAGTATGTAGCACCAGTCTACCCCAGGAATTACTGGGAAATCGCTGGATTGAGCTTGGTGGCACTAGTCTTGTGTGCCGGGAGATTCCAGTTACCTCTCCCAACACTTCGGTGAAGCAGCGAGCCTAGGCCTTTTGGATGCGAAAGGTAGCTGCAGGCAGGAGGTAGGCTTACAGGCCATAAGCTCAACTCTCAGAAGTGTGTATACATGGGAGGCAGATGTCTGCTACCCACTCGGACATGCGAGTGGGAACCTAGCTACACTCTGATGAAGAAGGACTTTGGAAATCGCTGTATTCAACTCAGATACACGTGGGTTCAGGCACAACGATTCCACATGCTTTTCTCACAACGTTTCCCTGCCACTAACATGAGGACGTTAGCAGCGCCTTCTACAGTCAAGCAGGATGCGGGAGGGTTGTGCCCTGTCCTTAGCTCTCACAGGGAAGCAGGCCTTGAAGCCAGCTGTCAACTAGCTGCATTCTTATGGCAGGGTGAAGGTAGCAGGATTCTGAGACAGGAGGTTCCCAGGTTACCACTCTACTGGACCTGGAGATACCCTCCAGGTCTGCATTGTTAACTTGCGTCTCAGAAGCCTCTGGCAAACGTCTCTGGTGAAGACGTGCGAAACTCACTGTGCAGGCAGTGTGGAACTGTGAGGGACTGAGGGTGAGCTCAACTCTCAGAAGTAAGATGTTTTTGGACAAGGCGTTCAACTACATACTCACGTATGGAACTTAGTATGTAGCACCAGTCTACCCCAGGAATTACTAGGAAATCGCTTGATTGAGCTTGGAGGCACTCGTCTTGTGTGCCGGGAGATTCCAGTTACCTCTCCCAACACTTGCGTCAAGCAGCGAGCCTAGGCCTTTTGGAAGCGAAAGGTAGCGGCAGGCAGGATGTAGGGTTACAGGCCATAAGCTCAACTCTCAGAAGTGTGTATGCATGGGAGGCAGATGTCTGCTACCCACTCGGACATGGGAGTTGGAAGCTAGCTACACTCCTATTGAAGAAGGATGTTGGAAATCGCTGTATTCAACTCAGATACACGGGAGTTCAGGCCCAATGCTTACACATGCTTTTCCCGCAACCCATCCCAGCCACTAACATAAGGAGGTTAGCAGGTACGTCTACAGTCAGGCAGGATGCGGGAGGGTTCTGCCCTGTCCTCAGCTCTCACAGGGAAGCTTGCCTAGAAGCCAGCTCTCAACTAGCTGCATTCTTATGACAGTGTGAAGGTAGCAGTATTCTGAGTAAGGAGGTTCCCAGATTACCACTCTACTGCACCTGGAGATACCGTCCAGGTGTGCATTGTTAACTTGCGTCTCAGAAGCCTCTGGCAAAAGTCTCTGGTGAAGACGTGGGAAACTCACTCTGCAGGCAGTGTGGAACTGTGAGGGACTGAGGGTGAGCTCAACTCTCAGCAGTAAGATGATTTTGGACAAGGCGTTCAGCTACCTTCTCACATATGGAACTTAGTATGTAGCACCAGTCTACCCCAGGAATTACTGGGAAATCGCTGGATTGAGCTTGGTGGCACTAGTCTTGTGTGCCGGGAGATTCCAGTTACCTCTCCCAACACTTCGGTGAAGCAGCGAGCCTAGGCCTTTTGGAAGCGAAAGGTAGCTGCAGGCAGGAGGTAGGCTTACAGGCCATAAGCTCAACTCTCAGAAGTGTGTATACATGGGAGGCAGATGTCTGCTACCCACTCGGACATGCGAGTGGGTACCTAGCTACACTCTGATGAAGAAGGACTTTGGAAATCGCTGTATTCAACTCAGATACACGTGGGTTCAGGCACAACGATTCCACATGCTTTTCTCACAACGTTTCCCTGCCACTAACATGAGGACGTTAGCAGCGCCTTCTACAGTCAAGCAGGATGCGGGAGGGTTGTGCCCTGTCCTTAGCTCTCACAGGGAAGCAGGCCTTGAAGCCAGCTGTCAACTAGCTGCATTCTTATGGCAGGGTGAAGGTAGCAGGATTCTGAGACAGGAGGTTCCCAGGTTACCACTCTACTGGACCTGGAGATACCCTCCAGGTCTGCATTGTTAACTTGCGTCTCAGAAGCCTCTGGCAAACGTCTCTGGTGAAGACGTGCGAAACTCACTGTGCAGGCAGTGTGGAACTGTGAGGGACTGAGGGTGAGCTCAACTCTCAGAAGTAAGATGTTTTTGGACAAGGCGTTCAACTACCTACTCACGTATGGAACTTAGTATGTAGCACCAGTCTACCCCAGGAATTACTAGGAAATCGCTTGATTGAGCTTGGAGGCACTCGTCTTGTGTGCCGGGAGATTCCAGTTACCTCTCCCAACACTTGCGTCAAGCAGCGAGCCTAGGCCTTTTGGAGCGAAAGGTAGCGGCAGGCAGGATGTAGGGTTACAGGCCATAAGCTCAACTCTCAGAAGTGTGTATGCATGGGAGGCAGATGTCTGCTACCCACTCGGACATGGGAGTTGGAACCTAGCTACACTCCTATTGAAGAAGGATGTTGGAAATCGCTGTATTCAACTCAGATACACGGGAGTTCAGGCCCAATGCTTACACATGCTTTTCCCGCAACCCATCCCAGCCACTAACATAAGGAGGTTAGCAGGTACGTCTACAGTCAGGCAGGATGCGGGAGGGTTCTGCCCTGTCCTCAGCTCTCACAGGGAAGCTTGCCTAGAAGCCAGCTCTCAACTAGCTGCATTCTTATGACAGTGTGAAGGTAGCAGTATTCTGAGTAAGGAGGTTCCCAGATTACCACTCTACTGCACCTGGAGATACCGTCCAGGTGTGCATTGTTAACTTGCGTCTCAGAAGCCTCTGGCAAAAGTCTCTGGTGAAGACGTGGGAAACTCACTCTGCAGGCAGTGTGGAACTGTGAGGGACTGAGGGTGAGCTCAACTCTCAGAAGTAAGATGTTTTTGGACAAGGCGTTCAACTACCTACTCACGTATGGAACTTAGTATGTAGCACCAGTCTACCCCAGGAATTACTAGGAAATCGCTTGATTGAGCTTGGAGGCACTCGTCTTGTGTGCCGGGAGATTCCAGTTACCTCTCCCAACACTTGCGTCAAGCAGCGAGCCTAGGCCTTTTGGAAGCGAAAGGTAGCGGCAGGCAGGATGTAGGGTTACAGGCCATAAGGTCAACTCTCAGAAGTGTGTATGCATGGGAGGCAGATGTCTGCTACCCACTCGGACATGGGAGTTGGAACCTAGCTACACTCCTATTGAAGAAGGATGTTGGAAATCGCTGTATTCAACTCAGATACACGGGAGTTCAGGCCCAATGCTTACACATGCTTTTCCCACAACCCATCCCAGCCACTAACATAAGGAGGTTAGCAGGTACGTCTACAGTCAGGCAGGATGCGGGAGGGTTCTGCCCTGTCCTCAGCTCTCACAGGGAAGCTTGCCTAGAAGCCAGCTCTCAACTAGCTGCATTCTTATGACAGTGTGAAGGTAGCAGTATTCTGAGTAAGGAGGTTCCCAGATTACCACTCTACTGCACCTGGAGATACCGTCCAGGTGTGCATTGTTAACTTGCGTCTCAGAAGCCTCTGGCAAAAGTCTCTGGTGAAGACGTGGGAAACTCACTCTGCAGGCAGTGTGGAACTGTGAGGGACTGAGGGTGAGCTCAACTCTCAGCAGTAAGATGATTTTGGACAAGGCGTTCAGCTACCTTCTCACATATGGAACTTAGTATGTAGCACCAGTCTACCCCAGGAATTACTGGGAAATCGCTGGACTGAGCTTGGTGGCACTAGTCTTGTGTGCCGGGAGATTCCAGTTACCTCTCCCAACACTTCGGTGAAGCAGCGAGCCTAGGCCTTTTGGAAGCGAAAGGTAGCTGCAGGCAGGAGGTAGGCTTACAGGCCATAAGCTCAACTCTCAGAAGTGTGTATACATGGGAGGCAGATGTCTGCTACCCACTCGGACATGCGAGTGGGAACCTAGCTACACTCTGATGAAGAAGGACTTTGGAAATCGCTGTATTCAACTCAGATACACGTGGGTTCAGGCACAACGATTCCACATGCTTTTCTCACAACGTTTCCCTGCCACTAACATGAGGACGTTAGCAGCGCCTTCTACAGTCAAGCAGGATGCGGGAGGGTTGTGCCCTGTCCTTAGCTCTCACAGGGAAGCAGGCCTTGAAGCCAGCTGTCAACTAGCTGCATTCTTATGGCAGGGTGAAGGTAGCAGGATTCTGAGACAGGAGGTTCCCAGGTTACCACTCTACTGGACCTGGAGATACCCTCCAGGTCTGCATTGTTAACTTGCGTCTCAGAAGCCTCTGGCAAACGTCTCTGGTGAAGACGTGCGAAACTCACTCTGCAGGCAGTGTGGAACTGTGAGGGACTGAGGGTGAGCTCAACTCTCAGAAGTAAGATGTTTTTGGACAAGGCGTTCAACTACATACTCACGTATGGAACTTAGTATGTAGCACCAGTCTACCCCAGGAATTACTAGGAAATCGCTTGATTGAGCTTGGAGGCACTCGTCTTGTGTGCCGGGAGATTCCAGTTACCTCTCCCAACACTTGCGTCAAGCAGCGAGCCTAGGCCTTTTGGAAGCGAAAGGTAGCGGCAGGCAGGATGTAGGGTTACAGGCCATAAGCTCAACTCTCAGAAGTGTGTATGCATGGGAGGCAGATGTCTGCTGCCCACTCGGACATGGGAGTTGGAACCTAGCTACACTCCTATTGAAGAAGGATGTTGGAAATCGCTGTATTCAACTCAGATACACGGGAGTTCAGGCCCAATGCTTACACATGCTTTTCCCGCAACCCATCCCAGCCACTAACATAAGGAGGTTAGCAGGTACGTCTACAGTCAGGCAGGATGCGGGAGGGTTCTGCCCTGTCCTCAGCTCTCACAGGGAAGCTTGCCTAGAAGCCAGCTCTCAACTAGCTGCATTCTTATGACAGTGTGAAGGTAGCAGTATTCTGAGTAAGGAGGTTCCCAGATTACCACTCTACTGCACCTGGAGATACCGTCCAGGTGTGCATTGTTAACTTGCGTCTCAGAAGCCTCTGGCAAAAGTCTCTGGTGAAGACGTGGGAAACTCACTCTGCAGGCAGTGTGGAACTGTGAGGGACTGAGGGTGAGCTCAACTCTCAGCAGTAAGATGATTTTGGACAAGGCGTTCAGCTACCTTCTCACATATGGAACTTAGTATGTAGCACCAGTCTACCCCAGGAATTACTGGGAAATCGCTGGACTGAGCTTGGTGGCACTAGTCTTGTGTGCCGGGAGATTCCAGTTACCTCTCCCAACACTTCGGTGAAGCAGCGAGCCTAGGCCTTTTGGAAGCGAAAGGTAGCTGCAGGCAGGAGGTAGGCTTACAGGCCATAAGCTCAACTCTCAGAAGTGTGTATACATGGGAGGCAGATGTCTGCTACCCACTCGGACATGCGAGTGGGAACCTAGCTACACTCTGATGAAGAAGGACTTTGGAAATCGCTGTATTCAACTCAGATACACGTGGGTTCAGGCACAACGATTCCACATGCTTTTCTCACAACGTTTCCCTGCCACTAACATGAGGACGTTAGCAGCGCCTTCTACAGTCAAGCAGGATGCGGGAGGGTTGTGCCCTGTCCTTAGCTCTCACAGGGAAGCAGGCCTTGAAGCCAGCTGTCAACTAGCTGCATTCTTATGGCAGGGTGAAGGTAGCAGGATTCTGAGACAGGAGGTTCCCAGGTTACCACTCTACTGGACCTGGAGATACCCTCCAGGTCTGCATTGTTAACTTGCGTCTCAGAAGCCTCTGGCAAACGTCTCTGGTGAAGACGTGCGAAACTCACTCTGCAGGCAGTGTGGAACTGTGAGGGACTGAGGGTGAGCTCAACTCTCAGAAGTAAGATGTTTTTGGACAAGGCGTTCAACTACATACTCACGTATGGAACTTAGTATGTAGCACCAGTCTACCCCAGGAATTACTAGGAAATCGCTTGATTGAGCTTGGAGGCACTCGTCTTGTGTGCCGGGAGATTCCAGTTACCTCTCCCAACACTTGCGTCAAGCAGCGAGCCTAGGCCTTTTGGAAGCGAAAGGTAGCGGCAGGCAGGATGTAGGGTTACAGGCCATAAGCTCAACTCTCAGAAGTGTGTATGCATGGGAGGCAGATGTCTGCTGCCCACTCGGACATGGGAGTTGGAACCTAGCTACACTCCTATTGAAGAAGGATGTTGGAAATCGCTGTATTCAACTCAGATACACGGGAGTTCAGGCCCAATGCTTACACATGCTTTTCCCGCAACCCATCCCAGCCACTAACATAAGGAGGTTAGCAGGTACGTCTACAGTCAGGCAGGATGCGGGAGGGTTCTGCCCTGTCCTCAGCTCTCACAGGGAAGCTTGCCTAGAAGCCAGCTCTCAACTAGCTGCATTCTTATGACAGTGTGAAGGTAGCAGTATTCTGAGTAAGGAGGTTCCCAGATTACCACTCTACTGCACCTGGAGATACCGTCCAGGTGTGCATTGTTAACTTGCGTCTCAGAAGCCTCTGGCAAAAGTCTCTGGTGAAGACGTGGGAAACTCACTCTGCAGGCAGTGTGGAACTGTGAGGGACTGAGGGTGAGCTCAACTCTCAGCAGTAAGATGATTTTGGACAAGGCGTTCAGCTACCTTCTCACATATGGAACTTAGTATGTAGCACCAGTCTACCCCAGGAATTACTGGGAAATCGCTGGATTGAGCTTGGTGGCACTAGTCTTGTGTGCCGGGAGATTCCAGTTACCTCTCCCAACACTTCGGTGAAGCAGCGAGCCTAGGCCTTTTGGATGCGAAAGGTAGCTGCAGGCAGGAGGTAGGCTTACAGGCCATAAGCTCAACTCTCAGAAGTGTGTATACATGGGAGGCAGATGTCTGCTACCCACTCGGACATGCGAGTGGGAACCTAGCTACACTCTGATGAAGAAGGACTTTGGAAATCGCTGTATTCAACTCAGATACACGTGGGTTCAGGCACAACGATTCCACATGCTTTTCTCACAACGTTTCCCTGCCACTAACATGAGGACGTTAGCAGCGCCTTCTACAGTCAAGCAGGATGCGGGAGGGTTGTGCCCTGTCCTTAGCTCTCACAGGGAAGCAGGCCTTGAAGCCAGCTGTCAACTAGCTGCATTCTTATGGCAGGGTGAAGGTAGCAGGATTCTGAGACAGGAGGTTCCCAGGTTACCACTCTACTGGACCTGGAGATACCCTCCAGGTCTGCATTGTTAACTTGCGTCTCAGAAGCCTCTGGCAAACGTCTCTGGTGAAGACGTGCGAAACTCACTCTGCAGGCAGTGTGGAACTGTGAGGGACTGAGGGTGAGCTCAACTCTCAGAAGTAAGATGTTTTTGGACAAGGCGTTCAACTACATACTCACGTATGGAACTTAGTATGTAGCACCAGTCTACCCCAGGAATTACTAGGAAATCGCTTGATTGAGCTTGGAGGCACTCGTCTTGTGTGCCGGGAGATTCCAGTTACCTCTCCCAACACTTGCGTCAAGCAGCGAGCCTAGGCCTTTTGGAAGCGAAAGGTAGCTGCAGGCAGGAGGTAGGCTTACAGGCCATAAGCTCAACTCTCAGAAGTGTGTATACATGGGAGGCAGATGTCCGCTACCCACTCGGACATGCGAGTGGGTACCTAGCTACACTCTGATGAAGAAGGACTTTGGAAATCGCTGTATTCAACTCAGATACACGTGGGTTCAGGCACAACGATTCCACATGCTTTTCTCACAACGTTTCCCTGCCACTAACATGAGGACGTTAGCAGCGCCTTCTACAGTCAAGCAGGATGCGGGAGGGTTGTGCCCTGTCCTTAGCTCTCACAGGGAAGCAGGCCTTGAAGCCAGCTGTCAACTAGCTGCATTCTTATGGCAGGGTGAAGGTAGCAGGATTCTGAGACAGGAGGTTCCCAGGTTACCACTCTACTGGACCTGGAGATACCCTCCAGGTCTGCATTGTTAACTTGCGTCTCAGAAGCCTCTGGCAAACGTCTCTGGTGAAGACGTGCGAAACTCACTCTGCAGGCAGTGTGGAACTGTGAGGGACTGAGGGTGAGCTCAACTCTCAGAAGTAAGATGTTTTTGGACAAGGCGTTCAACTACCTACTCACGTATGGAACTTAGTATGTAGCACCAGTCTACCCCAGGAATTACTAGGAAATCGCTTGATTGAGCTTGGAGGCACTCGTCTTGTGTGCCGGGAGATTCCAGTTACCTCTCCCAACACTTGCGTCAAGCAGCGAGCCTAGGCCTTTTGGAGCGAAAGGTAGCGGCAGGCAGGATGTAGGGTTACAGGCCATAAGCTCAACTCTCAGAAGTGTGTATGCATGGGAGGCAGATGTCTGCTACCCACTCGGACATGGGAGTTGGAACCTAGCTACACTCCTATTGAAGAAGGATGTTGGAAATCGCTGTATTCAACTCAGATACACGGGAGTTCAGGCCCAATGCTTACACATGCTTTTCCCGCAACCCATCCCAGCCACTAACATAAGGAGGTTAGCAGGTACGTCTACAGTCAGGCAGGATGCGGGAGGGTTCTGCCCTGTCCTCAGCTCTCACAGGGAAGCTTGCCTAGAAGCCAGCTCTCAACTAGCTGCATTCTTATGACAGTGTGAAGGTAGCAGTATTCTGAGTAAGGAGGTTCCCAGATTACCACTCTACTGCACCTGGAGATACCGTCCAGGTGTGCATTGTTAACTTGCGTCTCAGAAGCCTCTGGCAAAAGTCTCTGGTGAAGACGTGGGAAACTCACTCTGCAGGCAGTGTGGAACTGTGAGGGACTGAGGGTGAGCTCAACTCTCAGCAGTAAGATGATTTTGGACAAGGCGTTCAGCTACCTTCTCACATATGGAACTTAGTATGTAGCACCAGTCTACCCCAGGAATTACTGGGAAATCGCTGGACTGAGCTTGGTGGCACTAGTCTTGTGTGCCGGGAGATTCCAGTTACCTCTCCCAACACTTCGGTGAAGCAGCGAGCCTAAGCCTTTTGGAAGCGAAAGGTAGCTGCAGGCAGGAGGTAGGCTTACAGGCCATAAGCTCAACTCTCAGAAGTGTGTATACATGGGAGGCAGATGTCTGCTACCCACTCGGACATGCGAGTGGGAACCTAGCTACACTCTGATGAAGAAGGACTTTGGAAATCGCTGTATTCAACTCAGATACACGTGGGTTCAGGCACAACGATTCCACATGCTTTTCTCACAACGTTTCCCTGCCACTAACATGAGGACGTTAGCAGCGCCTTCTACAGTCAAGCAGGATGCGGGAGGGTTGTGCCCTGTCCTTAGCTCTCACAGGGAAGCAGGCCTTGAAGCCAGCTGTCAACTAGCTGCATTCTTATGGCAGGGTGAAGGTAGCAGGATTCTGAGACAGGAGGTTCCCAGGTTACCACTCTACTGGACCTGGAGATACCCTCCAGGTCTGCATTGTTAACTTGCGTCTCAGAAGCCTCTGGCAAACGTCTCTGGTGAAGACGTGCGAAACTCACTCTGCAGGCAGTGTGGAACTGTGAGGGACTGAGGGTGAGCTCAACTCTCAGAAGTAAGATGTTTTTGGACAAGGCGTTCAACTACATACTCACGTATGGAACTTAGTATGTAGCACCAGTCTACCCCAGGAATTACTAGGAAATCGCTTGATTGAGCTTGGAGGCACTCGTCTTGTGTGCCGGGAGATTCCAGTTACCTCTCCCAACACTTGCGTCAAGCAGCGAGCCTAGGCCTTTTGGAAGCGAAAGGTAGCGGCAGGCAGGATGTAGGGTTACAGGCCATAAGCTCAACTCTCAGAAGTGTGTATGCATGGGAGGCAGATGTCTGCTGCCCACTCGGACATGGGAGTTGGAACCTAGCTACACTCCTATTGAAGAAGGATGTTGGAAATCGCTGTATTCAACTCAGATACACGGGAGTTCAGGCCCAATGCTTACACATGCTTTTCCCGCAACCCATCCCAGCCACTAACATAAGGAGGTTAGCAGGTACGTCTACAGTCAGGCAGGATGCGGGAGGGTTCTGCCCTGTCCTCAGCTCTCACAGGGAAGCTTGCCTAGAAGCCAGCTCTCAACTAGCTGCATTCTTATGACAGTGTGAAGGTAGCAGTATTCTGAGTAAGGAGGTTCCCAGATTACCACTCTACTGCACCTGGAGATACCGTCCAGGTGTGCATTGTTAACTTGCGTCTCAGAAGCCTCTGGCAAAAGTCTCTGGTGAAGACGTGGGAAACTCACTCTGCAGGCAGTGTGGAACTGTGAGGGACTGAGGGTGAGCTCAACTCTCAGCAGTAAGATGATTTTGGACAAGGCGTTCAGCTACCTTCTCACATATGGAACTTAGTATGTAGCACCAGTCTACCCCAGGAATTACTGGGAAATCGCTGGATTGAGCTTGGTGGCACTAGTCTTGTGTGCCGGGAGATTCCAGTTACCTCTCCCAACACTTCGGTGAAGCAGCGAGCCTAGGCCTTTTGGATGCGAAAGGTAGCTGCAGGCAGGAGGTAGGCTTACAGGCCATAAGCTCAACTCTCAGAAGTGTGTATACATGGGAGGCAGATGTCTGCTACCCACTCGGACATGCGAGTGGGAACCTAGCTACACTCTGATGAAGAAGGACTTTGGAAATCGCTGTATTCAACTCAGATACACGTGGGTTCAGGCACAACGATTCCACATGCTTTTCTCACAACGTTTCCCTGCCACTAACATGAGGACGTTAGCAGCGCCTTCTACAGTCAAGCAGGATGCGGGAGGGTTGTGCCCTGTCCTTAGCTCTCACAGGGAAGCAGGCCTTGAAGCCAGCTGTCAACTAGCTGCATTCTTATGGCAGGGTGAAGGTAGCAGGATTCTGAGACAGGAGGTTCCCAGGTTACCACTCTACTGGACCTGGAGATACCCTCCAGGTCTGCATTGTTAACTTGCGTCTCAGAAGCCTCTGGCAAACGTCTCTGGTGAAGACGTGCGAAACTCACTCTGCAGGCAGTGTGGAACTGTGAGGGACTGAGGGTGAGCTCAACTCTCAGAAGTAAGATGTTTTTGGACAAGGCGTTCAACTACATACTCACGTATGGAACTTAGTATGTAGCACCAGTCTACCCCAGGAATTACTAGGAAATCGCTTGATTGAGCTTGGAGGCACTCGTCTTGTGTGCCGGGAGATTCCAGTTACCTCTCCCAACACTTGCGTCAAGCAGCGAGCCTAGGCCTTTTGGAAGCGAAAGGTAGCTGCAGGCAGGAGGTAGGCTTACAGGCCATAAGCTCAACTCTCAGAAGTGTGTATACATGGGAGGCAGATGTCCGCTACCCACTCGGACATGCGAGTGGGTACCTAGCTACACTCTGATGAAGAAGGACTTTGGAAATCGCTGTATTCAACTCAGATACACGTGGGTTCAGGCACAACGATTCCACATGCTTTTCTCACAACGTTTCCCTGCCACTAACATGAGGACGTTAGCAGCGCCTTCTACAGTCAAGCAGGATGCGGGAGGGTTGTGCCCTGTCCTTAGCTCTCACAGGGAAGCAGGCCTTGAAGCCAGCTGTCAACTAGCTGCATTCTTATGGCAGGGTGAAGGTAGCAGGATTCTGAGACAGGAGGTTCCCAGGTTACCACTCTACTGGACCTGGAGATACCCTCCAGGTCTGCATTGTTAACTTGCGTCTCAGAAGCCTCTGGCAAACGTCTCTGGTGAAGACGTGCGAAACTCACTCTGCAGGCAGTGTGGAACTGTGAGGGACTGAGGGTGAGCTCAACTCTCAGAAGTAAGATGATTTTGGACAAGGCGTTCAACTACATACTCACGTATGGAACTTAGTATGTAGCACCAGTCTACCCCAGGAATTACTAGGAAATCGCTTGATTGAGCTTGGAGGCACTCGTCTTGTGTGCCGGGAGATTCCAGTTACCTCTCCCAACACTTGCGTCAAGCAGCGAGCCTAGGCCTTTTGGAAGCGAAAGGTAGCGGCAGGCAGGATGTAGGGTTACAGGCCATAAGCTCAACTCTCAGAAGTGTGTATGCATGGGAGGCAGATGTCTGCTGCCCACTCGGACATGGGAGTTGGAACCTAGCTACACTCCTATTGAAGAAGGATGTTGGAAATCGCTGTATTCAACTCAGATACACGGGAGTTCAGGCCCAATGCTTACACATGCTTTTCCCGCAACCCATCCCAGCCACTAACATAAGGAGGTTAGCAGGTACGTCTACAGTCAGGCAGGATGCGGGAGGGTTCTGCCCTGTCCTCAGCTCTCACAGGGAAGCTTGCCTAGAAGCCAGCTCTCAACTAGCTGCATTCTTATGACAGTGTGAAGGTAGCAGTATTCTGAGTAAGGAGGTTCCCAGATTACCACTCTACTGCACCTGGAGATACCGTCCAGGTGTGCATTGTTAACTTGCGTCTCAGAAGCCTCTGGCAAAAGTCTCTGGTGAAGACGTGGGAAACTCACTCTGCAGGCAGTGTGGAACTGTGAGGGACTGAGGGTGAGCTCAACTCTCAGCAGTAAGATGATTTTGGACAAGGCGTTCAGCTACCTTCTCACATATGGAACTTAGTATGTAGCACCAGTCTACCCCAGGAATTACTGGGAAATCGCTGGATTGAGCTTGGTGGCACTAGTCTTGTGTGCCGGGAGATTCCAGTTACCTCTCCCAACACTTCGGTGAAGCAGCGAGCCTAGGCCTTTTGGATGCGAAAGGTAGCTGCAGGCAGGAGGTAGGCTTACAGGCCATAAGCTCAACTCTCAGAAGTGTGTATACATGGGAGGCAGATGTCTGCTACCCACTCGGACATGCGAGTGGGAACCTAGCTACACTCTGATGAAGAAGGACTTTGGAAATCGCTGTATTCAACTCAGATACACGTGGTTTCAGGCACAACGATTCCACATGCTTTTCTCACAACGTTTCCCTGCCACTAACATGAGGACGTTAGCAGCGCCTTCTACAGTCAAGCAGGATGCGGGAGGGTTGTGCCCTGTCCTTAGCTCTCACAGGGAAGCAGGCCTTGAAGCCAGCTGTCAACTAGCTGCATTCTTATGGCAGGGTGAAGGTAGCAGGATTCTGAGACAGGAGGTTCCCAGGTTACCACTCTACTGGACCTGGAGATACCCTCCAGGTCTGCATTGTTAACTTGCGTCTCAGAAGCCTCTGGCAAACGTCTCTGGTGAAGACGTGCGAAACTCACTGTGCAGGCAGTGTGGAACTGTGAGGGACTGAGGGTGAGCTCAACTCTCAGAAGTAAGATGTTTTTGGACAAGGTGTTCAACTACCTACTCACGTATGGAACTTAGTATGTAGCACCAGTCTACCCCAGGAATTACTAGGAAATCGCTTGATTGAGCTTGGAGGCACTCGTCTTGTGTGCCGGGAGATTCCAGTTACCTCTCCCAACACTTGCGTCAAGCAGCGAGCCTAGGCCTTTTGGAAGCGAAAGGTAGCGGCAGGCAGGATGTAGGGTTACAGGCCATAAGCTCAACTCTCAGAAGTGTGTATGCATGGGAGGCAGATGTCTGCTGCCCACTCGGACATGGGAGTTGGAACCTAGCTACACTCCTATTGAAGAAGGATGTTGGAAATCGCTGTATTCAACTCAGATACACGGGAGTTCAGGCCCAATGCTTACACATGCTTTTCCCGCAACCCATCCCAGCCACTAACATAAGGAGGTTAGCAGGTACGTCTACAGTCAGGCAGGATGCGGGAGGGTTCTGCCCTGTCCTCAGCTCTCACAGGGAAGCTTGCCTAGAAGCCAGCTCTCAACTAGCTGCATTCTTATGACAGTGTGAAGGTAGCAGTATTCTGAGTAAGGAGGTTCCCAGATTACCACTCTACTGCACCTGGAGATACCGTCCAGGTGTGCATTGTTAACTTGCGTCTCAGAAGCCTCTGGCAAAAGTCTCTGGTGAAGACGTGGGAAACTCACTCTGCAGGCAGTGTGGAACTGTGAGGGACTGAGGGTGAGCTCAACTCTCAGCAGTAAGATGATTTTGGACAAGGCGTTCAGCTACCTTCTCACATATGGAACTTAGTATGTAGCACCAGTCTACCCCAGGAATTACTGGGAAATCGCTGGATTGAGCTTGGTGGCACTCGTCTTGTGTGCCGGGAGATTCCAGTTACCTCTCCCAACACTTCGGTGAAGCAGCGAGCCTAGGCCTTTTGGAAGCGAAAGGTAGCTGCAGGCAGGAGGTAGGCTTACAGGCCATAAGCTCAACTCTCAGAAGTGTGTATACATGGGAGGCAGATGTCTGCTACCCACTCGGACATGCGAGTGGGAACCTAGCTACACTCTGATGAAGAAGGACTTTGGAAATCGCTGTATTCAACTCAGATACACGTGGGTTCAGGCACAACGATTCCACATGCTTTTCTCACAACGTTTCCCTGCCACTAACATGAGGACGTTAGCAGCGCCTTCTACAGTCAAGGAGGATGCGGGAGGGTTGTGCCCTGTCCTTAGCTCTCACAGGGAAGCAGGCCTTGAAGCCAGCTGTCAACTAGCTGCATTCTTATGGCAGGGTGAAGGTAGCAGGATTCTGAGACAGGAGGTTCCCAGGTTACCACTCTACTGGACCTGGAGATACCCTCCAGGTCTGCATTGTTAACTTGCGTCTCAGAAGCCTCTGGCAAACGTCTCTGGTGAAGACGTGCGAAACTCACTGTGCAGGCAGTGTGGAACTGTGAGGGACTGAGGGTGAGCTCAACTCTCAGAAGTAAGATGTTTTTGGACAAGGCGTTCAACTACCTACTCACGTATGGAACTTAGTATGTAGCACCAGTCTACCCCAGGAATTACTAGGAAATCGCTTGATTGAGCTTGGAGGCACTCGTCTTGTGTGCCGGGAGATTCCAGTTACCTCTCCCAACACTTGCGTCAAGCAGCGAGCCTAGGCCTTTTGGAAGCGAAAGGTAGCGGCAGGCAGGATGTAGGGTTACAGGCCATAAGCTCAACTCTCAGAAGTGTGTATGCATGGGAGGCAGATGTCTGCTGCCCACTCGGACATGGGAGTTGGAACCTAGCTACACTCCTATTGAAGAAGGATGTTGGAAATCGCTGTATTCAACTCAGATACACGGGAGTTCAGGCCCAATGCTTACACATGCTTTTCCCGCAACCCATCCCAGCCACTAACATAAGGAGGTTAGCAGGTACGTCTACAGTCAGGCAGGATGCGGGAGGGTTCTGCCCTGTCCTCAGCTCTCACAGGGAAGCTTGCCTAGAAGCCAGCTCTCAACTAGCTGCATTCTTATGACAGTGTGAAGGTAGCAGTATTCTGAGTAAGGAGGTTCCCAGATTACCACTCTACTGCACCTGGAGATACCGTCCAGGTGTGCATTGTTAACTTGCGTCTCAGAAGCCTCTGGCAAAAGTCTCTGGTGAAGACGTGGGAAACTCACTCTGCAGGCAGTGTGGAACTGTGAGGGACTGAGGGTGAGCTCAACTCTCAGCAGTAAGATGATTTTGGACAAGGCGTTCAGCTACCTTCTCACATATGGAACTTAGTATGTAGCACCAGTCTACCCCAGGAATTACTGGGAAATCGCTGGATTGAGCTTGGTGGCACTCGTCTTGTGTGCCGGGAGATTCCAGTTACCTCTCCCAACACTTCGGTGAAGCAGCGAGCCTAGGCCTTTTGGAAGCGAAAGGTAGCTGCAGGCAGGAGGTAGGCTTACAGGCCATAAGCTCAACTCTCAGAAGTGTGTATACATGGGAGGCAGATGTCTGCTACCCACTCGGACATGCGAGTGGGAACCTAGCTACACTCTGATGAAGAAGGACTTTGGAAATCGCTGTATTCAACTCAGATACACGTGGGTTCAGGCACAACGATTCCACATGCTTTTCTCACAACGTTTCCCTGCCACTAACATGAGGACGTTAGCAGCGCCTTCTACAGTCAAGCAGGATGCGGGAGGGTTGTGCCCTGTCCTTAGCTCTCACAGGGAAGCAGGCCTTGAAGCCAGCTGTCAACTAGCTGCATTCTTATGGCAGGGTGAAGGTAGCAGGATTCTGAGACAGGAGGTTCCCAGGTTACCACTCTACTGGACCTGGAGATACCCTCCAGGTCTGCATTGTTAACTTGCGTCTCAGAAGCCTCTGGCAAACGTCTCTGGTGAAGACGTGCGAAACTCACTCTGCAGGCAGTGTGGAACTGTGAGGGACTGAGGGTGAGCTCAACTCTCAGAAGTAAGATGATTTTGGACAAGGCGTTCAACTACATACTCACGTATGGAACTTAGTATGTAGCACCAGTCTACCCCAGGAATTACTAGGAAATCGCTTGATTGAGCTTGGAGGCACTCGTCTTGTGTGCCGGGAGATTCCAGTTACCTCTCCCAACACTTGCGTCAAGCAGCGAGCCTAGGCCTTTTGGAAGCGAAAGGTAGCGGCAGGCAGGATGTAGGGTTACAGGCCATAAGCTCAACTCTCAGAAGTGTGTATGCATGGGAGGCAGATGTCTGCTGCCCACTCGGACATGGGAGTTGGAACCTAGCTACACTCCTATTGAAGAAGGATGTTGGAAATCGCTGTATTCAACTCAGATACACGGGAGTTCAGGCCCAATGCTTACACATGCTTTTCCCGCAACCCATCCCAGCCACTAACATAAGGAGGTTAGCAGGTACGTCTACAGTCAGGCAGGATGCGGGAGGGTTCTGCCCTGTCCTCAGCTCTCACAGGGAAGCTTGCCTAGAAGCCAGCTCTCAACTAGCTGCATTCTTATGACAGTGTGAAGGTAGCAGTATTCTGAGTAAGGAGGTTCCCAGATTACCACTCTACTGCACCTGGAGATACCGTCCAGGTGTGCATTGTTAACTTGCGTCTCAGAAGCCTCTGGCAAAAGTCTCTGGTGAAGACGTGGGAAACTCACTCTGCAGGCAGTGTGGAACTGTGAGGGACTGAGGGTGAGCTCAACTCTCAGCAGTAAGATGATTTTGGACAAGGCGTTCAGCTACCTTCTCACATATGGAACTTAGTATGTAGCACCAGTCTACCCCAGGAATTACTGGGAAATCGCTGGATTGAGCTTGGTGGCACTAGTCTTGTGTGCCGGGAGATTCCAGTTACCTCTCCCAACACTTCGGTGAAGCAGCGAGCCTAGGCCTTTTGGATGCGAAAGGTAGCTGCAGGCAGGAGGTAGGCTTACAGGCCATAAGCTCAACTCTCAGAAGTGTGTATACATGGGAGGCAGATGTCTGCTACCCACTCGGACATGCGAGTGGGAACCTAGCTACACTCTGATGAAGAAGGACTTTGGAAATCGCTGTATTCAACTCAGATACACGTGGGTTCAGGCACAACGATTCCACATGCTTTTCTCACAACGTTTCCCTGCCACTAACATGAGGACGTTAGCAGCGCCTTCTACAGTCAAGCAGGATGCGGGAGGGTTGTGCCCTGTCCTTAGCTCTCACAGGGAAGCAGGCCTTGAAGCCAGCTGTCAACTAGCTGCATTCTTATGGCAGGGTGAAGGTAGCAGGATTCTGAGACAGGAGGTTCCCAGGTTACCACTCTACTGGACCTGGAGATACCCTCCAGGTCTGCATTGTTAACTTGCGTCTCAGAAGCCTCTGGCAAACGTCTCTGGTGAAGACGTGCGAAACTCACTCTGCAGGCAGTGTGGAACTGTGAGGGACTGAGGGTGAGCTCAACTCTCAGAAGTAAGATGTTTTTGGACAAGGCGTTCAACTACCTACTCACGTATGGAACTTAGTATGTAGCACCAGTCTACCCCAGGAATTACTAGGAAATCGCTTGATTGAGCTTGGAGGCACTCGTCTTGTGTGCCGGGAGATTCCAGTTACCTCTCCCAACACTTGCGTCAAGCAGCGAGCCTAGGCCTTTTGGAGCGAAAGGTAGCGGCAGGCAGGATGTAGGGTTACAGGCCATAAGCTCAACTCTCAGAAGTGTGTATGCATGGGAGGCAGATGTCTGCTACCCACTCGGACATGGGAGTTGGAACCTAGCTACACTCCTATTGAAGAAGGATGTTGGAAATCGCTGTATTCAACTCAGATACACGGGAGTTCAGGCCCAATGCTTACACATGCTTTTCCCGCAACCCATCCCAGCCACTAACATAAGGAGGTTAGCAGGTACGTCTACAGTCAGGCAGGATGCGGGAGGGTTCTGCCCTGTCCTCAGCTCTCACAGGGAAGCTTGCCTAGAAGCCAGCTCTCAACTAGCTGCATTCTTATGACAGTGTGAAGGTAGCAGTATTCTGAGTAAGGAGGTTCCCAGATTACCACTCTACTGCACCTGGAGATACCGTCCAGGTGTGCATTGTTAACTTGCGTCTCAGAAGCCTCTGGCAAAAGTCTCTGGTGAAGACGTGGGAAACTCACTCTGCAGGCAGTGTGGAACTGTGAGGGACTGAGGGTGAGCTCAACTCTCAGCAGTAAGATGATTTTGGACAAGGCGTTCAGCTACCTTCTCACATATGGAACTTAGTATGTAGCACCAGTCTACCCCAGGAATTACTGGGAAATCGCTGGATTGAGCTTGGTGGCACTAGTCTTGTGTGCCGGGAGATTCCAGTTACCTCTCCCAACACTTCGGTGAAGCAGCGAGCCTAGGCCTTTTGGAAGCGAAAGGTAGCTGCAGGCAGGAGGTAGGCTTACAGGCCATAAGCTCAACTCTCAGAAGTGTGTATACATGGGAGGCAGATGTCTGCTACCCACTCGGACATGCGAGTGGGAACCTAGCTACACTCTGATGAAGAAGGACTTTGGAAATCGCTGTATTCAACTCAGATACACGTGGGTTCAGGCACAACGATTCCACATGCTTTTCTCACAACGTTTCCCTGCCACTAACATGAGGACGTTAGCAGCGCCTTCTACAGTCAAGCAGGATGCGGGAGGGTTGTGCCCTGTCCTTAGCTCTCACAGGGAAGCAGGCCTTGAAGCCAGCTGTCAACTAGCTGCATTCTTATGGCAGGGTGAAGGTAGCAGGATTCTGAGACAGGAGGTTCCCAGGTTACCACTCTACTGGACCTGGAGATACCCTCCAGGTCTGCATTGTTAACTTGCGTCTCAGAAGCCTCTGGCAAACGTCTCTGGTGAAGACGTGCGAAACTCACTCTGCAGGCAGTGTGGAACTGTGAGGGACTGAGGGTGAGCTCAACTCTCAGAAGTAAGATGTTTTTGGACAAGGCGTTCAACTACATACTCACGTATGGAACTTAGTATGTAGCACCAGTCTACCCCAGGAATTACTAGGAAATCGCTTGATTGAGCTTGGAGGCACTCGTCTTGTGTGCCGGGAGATTCCAGTTACCTCTCCCAACACTTGCGTCAAGCAGCGAGCCTAGGCCTTTTGGAAGCGAAAGGTAGCGGCAGGCAGGATGTAGGGTTACAGGCCATAAGTTCAACTCTCAGAAGTGTGTATGCATGGGAGGCAGATGTCTGCTGCCCACTCGGACATGGGAGTTGGAACCTAGCTACACTCCTATTGAAGAAGGATGTTGGAAATCGCTGTATTCAACTCAGATACACGGGAGTTCAGGCCCAATGCTTACACATGCTTTTCCCGCAACCCATCCCAGCCACTAACATAAGGAGGTTAGCAGGTACGTCTACAGTCAGGCAGGATGCGGGAGGGTTCTGCCCTGTCCTCAGCTCTCACAGGGAAGCTTGCCTAGAAGCCAGCTCTCAACTAGCTGCATTCTTATGACAGTGTGAAGGTAGCAGTATTCTGAGTAAGGAGGTTCCCAGATTACCACTCTACTGCACCTGGAGATACCGTCCAGGTGTGCATTGTTAACTTGCGTCTCAGAAGCCTCTGGCAAAAGTCTCTGGTGAAGACGTGGGAAACTCACTCTGCAGGCAGTGTGGAACTGTGAGGGACTGAGGGTGAGCTCAACTCTCAGCACTAAGATGATTTTGGACAAGGCGTTCAGCTACCTTCTCACATATGGAACTTAGTATGTAGCACCAGTCTACCCCAGGAATTACTGGGAAATCGCTGGATTGAGCTTGGTGGCACTCGTCTTGTGTGCCGGGAGATTCCAGTTACCTCTCCCAACACTTCGGTGAAGCAGCGAGCCTAGGCCTTTTGGAAGCGAAAGGTAGCTGCAGGCAGGAGGTAGGCTTACAGGCCATAAGCTCAACTCTCAGAAGTGTGTATACATGGGAGGCAGATGTCTGCTACCCACTCGGACATGCGAGTGGGAACCTAGCTACACTCTGATGAAGAAGGACTTTGGAAATCGCTGTATTCAACTCAGATACACGTGGGTTCAGGCACAACGATTCCACATGCTTTTCTCACAACGTTTCCCTGCCACTAACATGAGGACGTTAGCAGCGCCTTCTACAGTCAAGCAGGATGCGGGAGGGTTGTGCCCTGTCCTTAGCTCTCACAGGGAAGCAGGCCTTGAAGCCAGCTGTCAACTAGCTGCATTCTTATGGCAGGGTGAAGGTAGCAGGATTCTGAGACAGGAGGTTCCCAGGTTACCACTCTACTGGACCTGGAGGTCTGCATTGTTAACTTGCGTCTCAGAAGCCTCTGGCAAACGTCTCTGGTGAAGACGTGCGAAACTCACTCTGCAGGCAGTGTGGAACTGTGAGGGACTGAGGGTGAGCTCAACTCTCAGAAGTAAGATGTTTTTGGACAAGGCGTTCAACTACCTACTCACGTATGGAACTTAGTATGTAGCACCAGTCTACCCCAGGAATTACTAGGAAATCGCTTGATTGAGCTTGGAGGCACTCGTCTTGTGTGCCGGGAGATTCCAGTTACCTCTCCCAACACTTGCGTCAAGCAGCGAGCCTAGGCCTTTTGGAAGCGAAAGGTAGCGGCAGGCAGGATGTAGGGTTACAGGCCATAAGCTCAACTCTCAGAAGTGTGTATGCATGGGAGGCAGATGTCTGCTGCCCACACGGACATGGGAGTTGGAACCTAGCTACACTCCTATTGAAGAAGGATGTTGGAAATCGCTGTATTCAACTCAGATACACGGGAGTTCAGGCCCAATGCTTACACATGCTTTTCCCGCAACCCATCCCAGCCACTAACATAAGGAGGTTAGCAGGTACGTCTACAGTCAGGCAGGATGCGGGAGGGTTCTGCCCTGTCCTCAGCTCTCACAGGGAAGCTTGCCTAGAAGCCAGCTCTCAACTAGCTGCATTCTTATGACAGTGTGAAGGTAGCAGTATTCTGAGTAAGGAGGTTCCCAGATTACCACTCTACTGCACCTGGAGATACCGTCCAGGTGTGCATTGTTAACTTGCGTCTCAGAAGCCTCTGGCAAAAGTCTCTGGTGAAGACGTGGGAAACTCACTCTGCAGGCAGTGTGGAACTGTGAGGGACTGAGGGTGAGCTCAACTCTCAGCACTAAGATGATTTTGGACAAGGCGTTCAGCTACCTTCTCACATATGGAACTTAGTATGTAGCACCAGTCTACCCCAGGAATTACTGGGAAATCGCTGGATTGAGCTTGGTGGCACTAGTCTTGTGTGCCGGGAGATTCCAGTTACCTCTCCCAACACTTCGGTGAAGCAGCGAGCCTAGGCCTTTTGGAAGCGAAAGGTAGCTGCAGGCAGGAGGTAGGCTTACAGGCCATAAGCTCAACTCTCAGAACTGTGTATACATGGGAGGCAGATGTCTGCTACCCACTCGGACATGCGAGTGGGAACCTAGCTACACTCTGATGAAGAAGGACTTTGGAAATCGCTGTATTCAACTCAGATACACGTGGGTTCAGGCACAACGATTCCACATGCTTTTCTCACAACGTTTCCCTGCCACTAACATGAGGACGTTAGCAGCGCCTTCTACAGTCAAGCAGGATGCGGGAGGGTTGTGCCCTGTCCTTAGCTCTCACAGGGAAGCAGGCCTTGAAGCCAGCTGTCAACTAGCTGCATTCTTATGGCAGGGTGAAGGTAGCAGGATTCTGAGACAGGAGGTTCCCAGGTTACCACTCTACTGGACCTGGAGATACCCTCCAGGTCTGCATTGTTAACTTGCGTCTCAGAAGCCTCTGGCAAACGTCTCTGGTGAAGACGTGCGAAACTCACTCTGCAGGCAGTGTGGAACTGTGAGGGACTGAGGGTGAGCTCAACTCTCAGAAGTAAGATGTTTTTGGACAAGGCGTTCAACTACATACTCACGTATGGAACTTAGTATGTAGCACCAGTCTACCCCAGGAATTACTAGGAAATCGCTTGATTGAGCTTGGAGGCACTCGTCTTGTGTGCCGGGAGATTCCAGTTACCTCTCCCAACACTTGCGTCAAGCAGCGAGCCTAGGCCTTTTGGAAGCGAAAGGTAGCGGCAGGCAGGATGTAGGGTTACAGGCCATAAGCTCAACTCTCAGAAGTGTGTATGCATGGGAGGCAGATGTCTGCTGCCCACTCGGACATGGGAGTTGGAACCTAGCTACACTCCTATTGAAGAAGGATGTTGGAAATCGCTGTATTCAACTCAGATACACGGGAGTTCAGGCCCAATGCTTACACATGCTTTTCCCGCAACCCATCCCAGCCACTAACATAAGGAGGTTAGCAGGTACGTCTACAGTCAGGCAGGATGCGGGAGGGTTCTGCCCTGTCCTCAGCTCTCACAGGGAAGCTTGCCTAGAAGCCAGCTCTCAACTAGCTGCATTCTTATGACAGTGTGAAGGTAGCAGTATTCTGAGTAAGGAGGTTCCCAGATTACCACTCTACTGCACCTGGAGATACCGTCCAGGTGTGCATTGTTAACTTGCGTCTCAGAAGCCTCTGGCAAAAGTCTCTGGTGAAGACGTGGGAAACTCACTCTGCAGGCAGTGTGGAACTGTGAGGGACTGAGGGTGAGCTCAACTCTCAGCAGTAAGATGATTTTGGACAAGGCGTTCAGCTACCTTCTCACATATGGAACTTAGTATGTAGCACCAGTCTACCCCAGGAATTACTGGGAAATCGCTGGATTGAGCTTGGTGGCACTAGTCTTGTGTGCCGGGAGATTCCAGTTACCTCTCCCAACACTTCGGTGAAGCAGCGAGCCTAGGCCTTTTGGAAGCGAAAGGTAGCTGCAGGCAGGAGGTAGGCTTACAGGCCATAAGCTCAACTCTCAGAAGTGTGTATACATGGGAGGCAGATGTCTGCTACCCACTCGGACATGCGAGTGGGAACCTAGCTACACTCTGATGAAGAAGGACTTTGGAAATCGCTGTATTCAACTCAGATACACGTGGGTTCAGGCACAACGATTCCACATGCTTTTCTCACAACGTTTCCCTGCCACTAACATGAGGACGTTAGCAGCGCCTTCTACAGTCAAGCAGGATGCGGGAGGGTTGTGCCCTGTCCTTAGCTCTCACAGGGAAGCAGGCCTTGAAGCCAGCTGTCAACTAGCTGCATTCTTATGGCAGGGTGAAGGTAGCAGGATTCTGAGACAGGAGGTTCCCAGGTTACCACTCTACTGGACCTGGAGATACCCTCCAGGTCTGCATTGTTAACTTGCGTCTCAGAAGCCTCTGGCAAACGTCTCTGGTGAAGACGTGCGAAACTCACTCTGCAGGCAGTGTGGAACTGTGAGGGACTGAGGGTGAGCTCAACTCTCAGAAGTAAGATGTTTTTGGACAAGGCGTTCAACTACATACTCACGTATGGAACTTAGTATGTAGCACCAGTCTACCCCAGGAATTACTAGGAAATCGCTTGATTGAGCTTGGAGGCACTCGTCTTGTGTGCCGGGAGATTCCAGTTACCTCTCCCAACACTTGCGTCAAGCAGCGAGCCTAGGCCTTTTGGAAGCGAAAGGTAGCGGCAGGCAGGATGTAGGGTTACAGGCCATAAGCTCAACTCTCAGAAGTGTGTATGCATGGGAGGCAGATGTCTGCTGCCCACTCGGACATGGGAGTTGGAACCTAGCTACACTCCTATTGAAGAAGGATGTTGGAAATCGCTGTATTCAACTCAGATACACGGGAGTTCAGGCCCAATGCTTAC
Organism: Canis aureus; assembly: GCF_053574225.1. Taxonomy (NCBI): domain Eukaryota; kingdom Metazoa; phylum Chordata; class Mammalia; order Carnivora; family Canidae; genus Canis; species Canis aureus. The sequence goes on from NW_027554487.1 coordinate 70,764, forward strand.
ACATGCTTTTCCCGCAACCCATCCCAGCCACTAACATAAGGAGGTTAGCAGGTACGTCTACAGTCAGGCAGGATGCGGGAGGGTTCTGCCCTGTCCTCAGCTCTCACAGGGAAGCTTGCCTAGAAGCCAGCTCTCAACTAGCTGCATTCTTATGACAGTGTGAAGGTAGCAGTATTCTGAGTAAGGAGGTTCCCAGATTACCACTCTACTGCACCTGGAGATACCGTCCAGGTGTGCATTGTTAACTTGCGTCTCAGAAGCCTCTGGCAAAAGTCTCTGGTGAAGACGTGGGAAACTCACTCTGCAGGCAGTGTGGAACTGTGAGGGACTGAGGGTGAGCTCAACTCTCAGCAGTAAGATGATTTTGGACAAGGCGTTCAGCTACCTTCTCACATATGGAACTTAGTATGTAGCACCAGTCTACCCCAGGAATTACTGGGAAATCGCTGGATTGAGCTTGGTGGCACTCGTCTTGTGTGCCGGGAGATTCCAGTTACCTCTCCCAACACTTCGGTGAAGCAGCGAGCCTAGGCCTTTTGGAAGCGAAAGGTAGCTGCAGGCAGGAGGTAGGCTTACAGGCCATAAGCTCAACTCTCAGAAGTGTGTATACATGGGAGGCAGATGTCTGCTACCCACTCGGACATGCGAGTGGGAACCTAGCTACACTCTGATGAAGAAGGACTTTGGAAATCGCTGTATTCAACTCAGATACACGTGGGTTCAGGCACAACGATTCCACATGCTTTTCTCACAACGTTTCCCTGCCACTAACATGAGGACGTTAGCAGCGCCTTCTACAGTCAAGCAGGATGCGGGAGGGTTGTGCCCTGTCCTTAGCTCTCACAGGGAAGCAGGCCTTGAAGCCAGCTGTCAACTAGCTGCATTCTTATGGCAGGGTGAAGGTAGCAGGATTCTGAGACAGGAGGTTCCCAGGTTACCACTCTACTGGACCTGGAGATACCCTCCAGGTCTGCATTGTTAACTTGCGTCTCAGAAGCCTCTGGCAAACGTCTCTGGTGAAGACGTGCGAAACTCACTGTGCAGGCAGTGTGGAACTGTGAGGGACTGAGGGTGAGCTCAACTCTCAGAAGTAAGATGTTTTTGGACAAGGCGTTCAACTACCTACTCACGTATGGAACTTAGTATGTAGCACCAGTCTACCCCAGGAATTACTAGGAAATCGCTTGATTGAGCTTGGAGGCACTCGTCTTGTGTGCCGGGAGATTCCAGTTACCTCTCCCAACACTTGCGTCAAGCAGCGAGCCTAGGCCTTTTGGAAGCGAAAGGTAGCGGCAGGCAGGATGTAGGGTTACAGGCCATAAGCTCAACTCTCAGAAGTGTGTATGCATGGGAGGCAGATGTCTGCTACCCACTCGGACATGGGAGTTGGAACCTAGCTACACTCCTATTGAAGAAGGATGTTGGAAATCGCTGTATTCAACTCAGATACACGGGAGTTCAGGCCCAATGCTTACACATGCTTTTCCCGCAACCCATCCCAGCCACTAACATAAGGAGGTTAGCAGGTACGTCTACAGTCAGGCAGGATGCGGGAGGGTTCTGCCCTGTCCTCAGCTCTCACAGGGAAGCTTGCCTAGAAGCCAGCTCTCAACTAGCTGCATTCTTATGACAGTGTGAAGGTAGCAGTATTCTGAGTAAGGAGGTTCCCAGATTACCACTCTACTGCACCTGGAGATACCGTCCAGGTGTGCATTGTTAACTTGCGTCTCAGAAGCCTCTGGCAAAAGTCTCTGGTGAAGACGTGGGAAACTCACTCTGCAGGCAGTGTGGAACTGTGAGGGACTGAGGGTGAGCTCAACTCTCAGCAGTAAGATGATTTTGGACAAGGCGTTCAGCTACCTTCTCACATATGGAACTTAGTATGTAGCACCAGTCTACCCCAGGAATTACTGGGAAATCGCTGGATTGAGCTTGGTGGCACTAGTCTTGTGTGCCGGGAGATTCCAGTTACCTCTCCCAACACTTCGGTGAAGCAGCGAGCCTAGGCCTTTTGGAAGCGAAAGGTAGCTGCAGGCAGGAGGTAGGCTTACAGGCCATAAGCTCAACTCTCAGAAGTGTGTATACATGGGAGGCAGATGTCTGCTACCCACTCGGACATGCGAGTGGGTACCTAGCTACACTCTGATGAAGAAGGACTTTGGAAATCGCTGTATTCAACTCAGATACACGAGGGTTCAGGCACAACGATTCCACATGCTTTTCTCACAACGTTTCCCTGCCACTAACATGAGGACGTTAGCAGCGCCTTCTACAGTCAAGCAGGATGCGGGAGGGTTGTGCCCTGTCCTTAGCTCTCACAGGGAAGCAGGCCTTGAAGCCAGCTGTCAACTAGCTGCATTCTTATGGCAGGGTGAAGGTAGCAGGATTCTGAGACAGGAGGTTCCCAGGTTACCACTCTACTGGACCTGGAGATACCCTCCAGGTCTGCATTGTTAACTTGCGTCTCAGAAGCCTCTGGCAAACGTCTCTGGTGAAGACGTGCGAAACTCACTCTGCAGGCAGTGTGGAACTGTGAGGGACTGAGGGTGAGCTCAACTCTAGGAAGTAAGATGTTTTTGGACAAGGCGTTCAACTACCTACTCACGTATGGAACTTAGTATGTAGCACCAGTCTACCCCAGGAATTACTAGGAAATCGCTTGATTGAGCTTGGAGGCACTCGTCTTGTGTGCCGGGAGATTCCAGTTACCTCTCCCAACACTTGCGTCAAGCAGCGAGCCTAGGCCTTTTGGAAGCGAAAGGTAGCGGCAGGCAGGATGTAGGGTTACAGGCCATAAGCTCAACTCTCAGAAGTGTGTATGCATGGGAGGCAGATGTCTGCTGCCCACTCGGACATGGGAGTTGGAACCTAGCTACACTCCTATTGAAGAAGGATGTTGGAAATCGCTGTATTCAACTCAGATACACGGGAGTTCAGGCCCAATGCTTACACATGCTTTTCCCGCAACCCATCCCAGCCACTAACATAAGGAGGTTAGCAGGTACGTCTACAGTCAGGCAGGATGCGGGAGGGTTCTGCCCTGTCCTCAGCTCTCACAGGGAAGCTTGCCTAGAAGCCAGCTCTCAACTAGCTGCATTCTTATGACAGTGTGAAGGTAGCAGTATTCTGAGTAAGGAGGTTCCCAGATTAAAACTCTACTGCACCTGGAGATACCGTCCAGGTGTGCATTGTTAACTTGCGTCTCAGAAGCCTCTGGCAAAAGTCTCTGGTGAAGACGTGGGAAACTCACTCTGCAGGCAGTGTGGAACTGTGAGGGACTGAGGGTGAGCTCAACTCTCAGCAGTAAGATGATTTTGGACAAGGCGTTCAGCTACCTTCTCACATATGGAACTTAGTATGTAGCACCAGTCTACCCCAGGAATTACTGGGAAATCGCTGGATTGAGCTTGGTGGCACTCGTCTTGTGTGCCGGGAGATTCCAGTTACCTCTCCCAACACTTCGGTGAAGCAGCGAGCCTAGGCCTTTTGGAAGCGAAAGGTAGCTGCAGGCAGGAGGTAGGCTTACAGGCCATAAGCTCAACTCTCAGAAGTGTGTATACATAGGAGGCAGATGTCTGCTACCCACTCGGACATGCGAGTGGGAACCTAGCTACACTCTGATGAAGAAGGACTTTGGAAATCGCTGTATTCAACTCAGATACACGTGGGTTCAGGCACAACGATTCCACATGCTTTTCTCACAACGTTTCCCTGCCACTAACATGAGGACGTTAGCAGCGCCTTCTACAGTCAAGCAGGATGCGGGAGGGTTGTGCCCTGTCCTTAGCTCTCACAGGGAAGCAGGCCTTGAAGCCAGCTGTCAACTAGCTGCATTCTTATGGCAGGGTGAAGGTAGCAGGATTCTGAGACAGGAGGTTCCCAGGTTACCACTCTACTGGACCTGGAGATACCCTCCAGGTCTGCATTGTTAACTTGCGTCTCAGAAGCCTCTGGCAAACGTCTCTGGTGAAGACGTGCGAAACTCACTCTGCAGGCAGTGTGGAACTGTGAGGGACTGAGGGTGAGCTCAACTCTCAGAAGTAAGATGTTTTTGGACAAGGCGTTCAACTACCTACTCACGTATGGAACTTAGTATGTAGCACCAGTCTACCCCAGGAATTACTAGGAAATCGCTTGATTGAGCTTGGAGGCACTCGTCTTGTGTGCCGGGAGATTCCAGTTACCTCTCCCAACACTTGCGTCAAGCAGCGAGCCTAGGCCTTTTGGAAGCGAAAGGTAGCGGCAGGCAGGATGTAGGGTTACAGGCCATAAGCTCAACTCTCAGAAGTGTGTATGCATGGGAGGCAGATGTCTGCTACCCACTCGGACATGGGAGTTGGAACCTAGCTACACTCCTATTGAAGAAGGATGTTGGAAATCGCTGTATTCAACTCAGATACACGGGAGTTCAGGCCCAATGCTTACACATGCTTTTCCCGCAACCCATCCCAGCCACTAACATAAGGAGGTTAGCAGGTACGTCTACAGTCAGGCAGGATGCGGGAGGGTTCTGCCCTGTCCTCAGCTCTCACAGGGAAGCTTGCCTAGAAGCCAGCTCTCAACTAGCTGCATTCTTATGACAGTGTGAAGGTAGCAGTATTCTGAGTAAGGAGGTTCCCAGATTACCACTCTACTGCACCTGGAGATACCGTCCAGGTGTGCATTGTTAACTTGCGTCTCAGAAGCCTCTGGCAAAAGTCTCTGGTGAAGACGTGGGAAACTCACTCTGCAGGCAGTGTGGAACTGTGAGGGACTGAGGGTGAGCTCAACTCTCAGCAGTAAGATGATTTTGGACAAGGCGTTCAGCTACCTTCTCACATATGGAACTTAGTATGTAGCACCAGTCTACCCCAGGAATTACTGGGAAATCGCTGGATTGAGCTTGGTGGCACTCGTCTTGTGTGCCGGGAGATTCCAGTTACCTCTCCCAACACTTCGGTGAAGCAGCGAGCCTAGGCCTTTTGGATGCGAAAGGTAGCTGCAGGCAGGAGGTAGGCTTACAGGCCATAAGCTCAACTCTCAGAAGTGTGTATACATGGGAGGCAGATGTCTGCTACCCACTCGGACATGCGAGTGGGAACCTAGCTACACTCTGATGAAGAAGCACTTTGGAAATCGCTGTATTCAACTCAGATACACGTGGGTTCAGGTACAACGATTCCACATGCTTTTCTCACAACGTTTCCCTGCCACTAATAAGAGGACTTTAGCAGCTCCTTCTACAGTCAAGCAGGATGCGGAGGGTTGTGCCCTGTCTTTAGCTCTCACAGGGAAGCAGGCCTTGAAGCCAGCTGTCAACTAGCTGCATTCTTATGGCAGGGTGAAGGTAGCAGGATTCTGAGACAGGAGGTTCCCAGGTTACCACTCTACTGGACCTGGAGATACCCTCCAGGTCTGCATTGTTAACTTGCGTCTCAGAAGCCTCTGGCAAACGTCTCTGGTGAAGACGTGCGAAACTCACTCTGCAGGCAGTGTGGAACTGTGAGGGACTGAGGGTGGGCTCAACTCTCAGAAGTAAGATGTTTTTGGACAAGGCGTTCAACTACCTACTCACGTATGGAACTTAGTATGTAGCACCAGTCTACACCAGGAATTACTAGGAAATCGCTTGATTGAGCTTGGAGGCACTCGTCTTGTGTGCCGGGAGATTCCAGTTACCTCTCCCAACACTTGCGTCAAGCAGCGAGCCTAGGCCTTTTGGAAGCGAAAGGTAGCGGCAGGCAGGATGTAGGGTTACAGGCCATAAGCTCAACTCTCAGAAGTGTGTATGCATGGGAGGCAGATGTCTGCTGCCCACTCGGACATGGGAGTTGGAACCTAGCTACACTCCTATTGAAGAAGGATGTTGGAAATCGCTGTATTCAACTCAGATACACGGGAGTTCAGGCCCAATGCTTACACATGCTTTTCCCGCAACCCATCCCAGCCACTAACATAAGGAGGTTAGCAGGTACGTCTACAGTCAGGCAGGATGCGGGAGGGTTCTGCCCTGTCCTCAGCTCTCACAGGGAAGCTTGCCTAGAAGCCAGCTCTCAACTAGCTGCATTCTTATGACAGTGTGAAGGTAGCAGTATTCTGAGTAAGGAGGTTCCCAGATTACCACTCTACTGCACCTGGAGATACCGTCCAGGTGTGCATTGTTAACTTGCGTCTCAGAAGCCTCTGGCAAAAGTCTCTGGTGAAGACGTGGGAAACTCACTCTGCAGGCAGTGTGGAACTGTGAGGGACTGAGGGTGAGCTCAACTCTCAGCAGTAAGATGATTTTGGACAAGGCGTTCAGCTACCTTCTCACATATGGAACTTAGTATGTAGCACCAGTCTACCCCAGGAATTACTGGGAAATCGCTGGATTGAGCTTGGTGGCACTAGTCTTGTGTGCCGGGAGATTCCAGTTACCTCTCCCAACACTTCGGTGAAGCAGCGAGCCTAGGCCTTTTGGATGCGAAAGGTAGCTGCAGGCAGGAGGTAGGCTTACAGGCCATAAGCTCAACTCTCAGAAGTGTGTATACATGGGAGGCAGATGTCTGCTACCCACTCGGACATGCGAGTGGGAACCTAGCTACACTCTGATGAAGAAGCACTTTGGAAATCGCTGTATTCAACTCAGATACACGTGGGTTCAGGCACAACGATTCCACATGCTTTTCTCACAACGTTTCCCTGCCACTAACATGAGGACGTTAGCAGCGCCTTCTACAGTCAAGCAGGATGCGGGAGGGTTGTGCCCTGTCCTTAGCTCTCACAGGGAAGCAGGCCTTGAAGCCAGCTGTCAACTAGCTGCATTCTTATGGCAGGGTCAAGGTAGCAGGATTCTGAGACAGGAGGTTCCCAGGTTACCACTCTACTGGACCTGGAGATACCCTCCAGGTCTGCATTGTTAACTTGCGTCTCAGAAGCCTCTGGCAAACGTCTCTGGTGAAGACGTGCGAAACTCACTCTGCAGGCAGTGTGGAACTGTGAGGGACTGAGGGTGAGCTCAACTCTCAGAAGTAAGATGTTTTTGGACAAGGCGTTCAACTACCTACTCACGTATGGAACTTAGTATGTAGCACCAGTCTACCCCAGGAATTACTAGGAAATCGCTGGATTGAGCTTGGAGGCACTCGTCTTGTGTGCCGGGAGATTCCAGTTACCTCTCCCAACACTTGCGTCAAGCAGCGAGCCTAGGCCTTTTGGAAGCGAAAGGTAGCGGCAGGCAGGATGTAGGGTTACAGGCCATAAGCTCAACTCTCAGAAGTGTGTATGCATGGGAGGCAGATGTCTGCTGCCCACTCGGACATGGGAGTTGGAACCTAGCTACACTCCTATTGAAGAAGGATGTTGGAAATCGCTGTATTCAACTCAGATACACGGGAGTTCAGGCCCAATGCTTACACATGCTTTTCCCGCAACCCATCCCAGCCACTAACATAAGGAGGTTAGCAGGTACGTCTACAGTCAGGCAGGATGCGGGAGGGTTCTGCCCTGTCCTCAGCTCTCACAGGGAAGCTTGCCTAGAAGCCAGCTCTCAACTAGCTGCATTCTTATGACAGTGTGAAGGTAGCAGTATTCTGAGTAAGGAGGTTCCCAGATTACCACTCTACTGCACCTGGAGATACCGTCCAGGTGTGCATTGTTAACTTGCGTCTCAGAAGCCTCTGGCAAAAGTCTCTGGTGAAGACGTGGGAAACTCACTCTGCAGGCAGTGTGGAACTGTGAGGGACTTAGGGTTAGCTCAACTCTCAGCAGTAAGATGATTTTGGACAAGGCGTTCAGCTACCTTCTCACATATGGAACTTAGTATGTAGCACCAGTCTACCCCAGGAATTACTGGGAAATCGCTGGATTGAGCTTGGTGGCACTAGTCTTGTGTGCCGGGAGATTCCAGTTACCTCTCCCAACACTTCGGTGAAGCAGCGAGCCTAGGCCTTTTGGATGCGAAAGGTAGCTGCAGGCAGGAGGTAGGCTTACAGGCCATAAGCTCAACTCTCAGAAGTGTGTATACATGGGAGGCAGATGTCTGCTACCCACTCGGACATGCGAGTGGGAACCTAGCTACACTCTGATGAAGAAGGACTTTGGAAATCGCTGTATTCAACTCAGATACACGTGGGTTCAGGCACAACGATTCCACATGCTTTTCTCACAACGTTTCCCTGCCACTAACATGAGGACGTTAGCAGCGCCTTCTACAGTCAAGCAGGATGCGGGAGGGTTGTGCCCTGTCCTTAGCTCTCACAGGGAAGCAGGCCTTGAAGCCAGCTGTCAACTAGCTGCATTCTTATGGCAGGGTGAAGGTAGCAGGATTCTGAGACAGGAGGTTCCCAGGTTACCACTCTACTGGACCTGGAGATACCCTCCAGGTCTGCATTGTTAACTTGCGTCTCAGAAGCCTCTGGCAAACGTCTCTGGTGAAGACGTGCGAAACTCACTCTGCAGGCAGTGTGGAACTGTGAGGGACTGAGGGTGAGCTCAACTCTCAGAAGTAAGATGTTTTTGGACAAGGCGTTCAACTACCTACTCACGTATGGAACTTAGTATGTAGCACCAGTCTACCCCAGGAATTACTAGGAAATCGCTTGATTGAGCTTGGAGGCACTCGTCTTGTGTGCCGGGAGATTCCAGTTACCTCTCCCAACACTTGCGTCAAGCAGCGAGCCTAGGCCTTTTGGAAGCGAAAGGTAGCGGCAGGCAGGATGTAGGGTTACAGGCCATAAGCTCAACTCTCAGAAGTGTGTATGCATGGGAGGCAGATGTCTGCTGCCCACTCGGACATGGGAGTTGGAACCTAGCTACACTCCTATTGAAGAAGGATGTTGGAAATCGCTGTATTCAACTCAGATACACGGGAGTTCAGGCCCAATGCTTACACATGCTTTTCCCGCAACCCATCCCAGCCACTAACATAAGGAGGTTAGCAGGTACGTCTACAGTCAGGCAGGATGCGGGAGGGTTCTGCCCTGTCCTCAGCTCTCACAGGGAAGCTTGCCTAGAAGCCAGCTCTCAACTAGCTGCATTCTTATGACAGTGTGAAGGTAGCAGTATTCTGAGTAAGGAGGTTCCCAGATTACCACTCTACTGCACCTGGAGATACCGTCCAGGTGTGCATTGTTAACTTGCGTCTCAGAAGCCTCTGGCAAAAGTCTCTGGTGAAGACGTGGGAAACTCACTCTGCAGGCAGTGTGGAACTGTGAGGGACTGAGGGTGAGCTCAACTCTCAGCAGTAAGATGATTTTGGACAAGGCGTTCAGCTACCTTCTCACATATGGAACTTAGTATGTAGCACCAGTCTACCCCAGGAATTACTGGGAAATCGCTGGATTGAGCTTGGTGGCACTCGTCTTGTGTGCCGGGAGATTCCAGTTACCTCTCCCAACACTTCGGTGAAGCAGCGAGCCTAGGCCTTTTGGATGCGAAAGGTAGCTGCAGGCAGGAGGTAGGCTTACAGGCCATAAGCTCAACTCTCAGAAGTGTGTATACATGGGAGGCAGATGTCTGCTACCCACTCGGACATGCGAGTGGGAACCTAGCTACACTCTGATGAAGAAGCACTTTGGAAATCGCTGTATTCAACTCAGATACACGTGGGTTCAGGCACAACGATTCCACATGCTTTTCTCACAACGTTTCCCTGCCACTAATAAGAGGACGTTAGCAGCTCCTTCTACAGTCAAGCAGGATGCGGAGGGTTGTGCCCTGTCTTTAGCTCTCACAGGGAAGCAGGCCTTGAAGCCAGCTGTCAACTAGCTGCATTCTTATGGCAGGGTGAAGGTAGCAGGATTCTGAGACAGGAGGTTCCCAGGTTACCACTCTACTGGACCTGGAGATACCCTCCAGGTCTGCATTGTTAACTTGCGTCTCAGAAGCCTCTGGCAAACGTCTCTGGTGAAGACGTGCGAAACTCACTCTGCAGGCAGTGTGGAACTGTGAGGGACTGAGGGTGGGCTCAACTCTCAGAAGTAAGATGTTTTTGGACAAGGCGTTCAACTACCTACTCACGTATGGAACTTAGTATGTAGCACCAGTCTACCCCAGGAATTACTAGGAAATCGCTTGATTGAGCTTGGAGGCACTCGTCTTGTGTGCCGGGAGATTCCAGTTACCTCTCCCAACACTTGCGTCAAGCAGCGAGCCTAGGCCTTTTGGAAGCGAAAGGTAGCGGCAGGCAGGATGTAGGGTTACAGGCCATAAGCTCAACTCTCAGAAGTGTGTATGCATGGGAGGCAGATGTCTGCTGCCCACACGGACATGGGAGTTGGAACCTAGCTACACTCCTATTGAAGAAGGATGTTGGAAATCGCTGTATTCAACTCAGATACACGGGAGTTCAGGCCCAATGCTTACACATGCTTTTCCCGCAACCCATCCCAGCCACTAACATAAGGAGGTTAGCAGGTACGTCTACAGTCAGGCAGGATGCGGGAGGGTTCTGCCCTGTCCTCAGCTCTCACAGGGAAGCTTGCCTAGAAGCCAGCTCTCAACTAGCTGCATTCTTATGACAGTGTGAAGGTAGCAGTATTCTGAGTAAGGAGGTTCCCAGATTACCACTCTACTGCACCTGGAGATACCGTCCAGGTGTGCATTGTTAACTTGCGTCTCAGAAGCCTCTGGCAAAAGTCTCTGGTGAAGACGTGGGAAACTCACTCTGCAGGCAGTGTGGAACTGTGAGGGACTGAGGGTGAGCTCAACTCTCAGCAGTAAGATGATTTTGGACAAGGCGTTCAGCTACCTTCTCACATATGGAACTTAGTATGTAGCACCAGTCTACCCCAGGAATTACTGGGAAATCGCTGGATTGAGCTTGGTGGCACTCGTCTTGTGTGCCGGGAGATTCCAGTTACCTCTCCCAACACTTCGGTGAAGCAGCGAGCCTAGGCCTTTTGGATGCGAAAGGTAGCTGCAGGCAGGAGGTAGGCTTACAGGCCATAAGCTCAACTCTCAGAAGTGTGTATACATGGGAGGCAGATGTCTGCTACCCACTCGGACATGCGAGTGGGAACCTAGCTACACTCTGATGAAGAAGCACTTTGGAAATCGCTGTATTCAACTCAGATACACGTGGGTTCAGGTACAACGATTCCACATGCTTTTCTCACAACGTTTCCCTGCCACTAATAAGAGGACTTTAGCAGCTCCTTCTACAGTCAAGCAGGATGCGGAGGGTTGTGCCCTGTCTTTAGCTCTCACAGGGAAGCAGGCCTTGAAGCCAGCTGTCAACTAGCTGCATTCTTATGGCAGGGTGAAGGTAGCAGGATTCTGAGACAGGAGGTTCCCAGGTTACCACTCTACTGGACCTGGAGATACCCTCCAGGTCTGCATTGTTAACTTGCGTCTCAGAAGCCTCTGGCAAACGTCTCTGGTGAAGACGTGCGAAACTCACTCTGCAGGCAGTGTGGAACTGTGAGGGACTGAGGGTGGGCTCAACTCTCAGAAGTAAGATGTTTTTGGACAAGGCGTTCAACTACCTTCTCACATATGGAACTTAGTATGTAGCACCAGTCTACACCAGGAATTACTAGGAAATCGCTTGATTGAGCTTGGAGGCACTCGTCTTGTGTGCCGGGAGATTCCAGTTACCTCTCCCAACACTTGCGTCAAGCAGCGAGCCTAGGCCTTTTGGAAGCGAAAGGTAGCGGCAGGCAGGATGTAGGGTTACAGGCCATAAGCTCAACTCTCAGAAGTGTGTATGCATGGGAGGCAGATGTCTGCTGCCCACTCGGACATGGGAGTTGGAACCTAGCTACACTCCTATTGAAGAAGGATGTTGGAAATCGCTGTATTCAACTCAGATACACGGGAGTTCAGGCCCAATGCTTACACATGCTTTTCCCGCAACCCATCCCAGCCACTAACATAAGGAGGTTAGCAGGTACGTCTACAGTCAGGCAGGATGCGGGAGGGTTCTGCCCTGTCCTCAGCTCTCACAGGGAAGCTTGCCTAGAAGCCAGCTCTCAACTAGCTGCATTCTTATGACAGTGTGAAGGTAGCAGTATTCTGAGTAAGGAGGTTCCCAGATTACCACTCTACTGCACCTGGAGATACCGTCCAGGTGTGCATTGTTAACTTGCGTCTCAGAAGCCTCTGGCAAAAGTCTCTGGTGAAGACGTGGGAAACTCACTCTGCAGGCAGTGTGGAACTGTGAGGGACTGAGGGTGAGCTCAACTCTCAGCAGTAAGATGATTTTGGACAAGGCGTTCAGCTACCTTCTCACATATGGAACTTAGTATGTAGCACCAGTCTACCCCAGGAATTACTGGGAAATCGCTGGATTGAGCTTGGTGGCACTAGTCTTGTGTGCCGGGAGATTCCAGTTACCTCTCCCAACACTTCGGTGAAGCAGCGAGCCTAGGCCTTTTGGATGCGAAAGGTAGCTGCAGGCAGGAGGTAGGCTTACAGGCCATAAGCTCAACTCTCAGAAGTGTGTATACATGGGAGGCAGATGTCTGCTACCCACTCGGACATGCGAGTGGGAACCTAGCTACACTCTGATGAAGAAGCACTTTGGAAATCGCTGTATTCAACTCAGATACACGTGGGTTCAGGCACAACGATTCCACATGCTTTTCTCACAACGTTTCCCTGCCACTAACATGAGGACGTTAGCAGCGCCTTCTACAGTCAAGCAGGATGCGGGAGGGTTGTGCCCTGTCCTTAGCTCTCACAGGGAAGCAGGCCTTGAAGCCAGCTGTCAACTAGCTGCATTCTTATGGCAGGGTCAAGGTAGCAGGATTCTGAGACAGGAGGTTCCCAGGTTACCACTCTACTGGACCTGGAGATACCCTCCAGGTCTGCATTGTTAACTTGCGTCTCAGAAGCCTCTGGCAAACGTCTCTGGTGAAGACGTGCGAAACTCACTCTGCAGGCAGTGTGGAACTGTGAGGGACTGAGGGTGAGCTCAACTCTCAGAAGTAAGATGTTTTTGGACAAGGCGTTCAACTACCTACTCACGTATGGAACTTAGTATGTAGCACCAGTCTACCCCAGGAATTACTAGGAAATCGCTGGATTGAGCTTGGAGGCACTCGTCTTGTGTGCCGGGAGATTCCAGTTACCTCTCCCAACACTTGCGTCAAGCAGCGAGCCTAGGCCTTTTGGAAGCGAAAGGTAGCGGCAGGCAGGATGTAGGGTTACAGGCCATAAGCTCAACTCTCAGAAGTGTGTATGCATGGGAGGCAGATGTCTGCTGCCCACTCGGACATGGGAGTTGGAACCTAGCTACACTCCTATTGAAGAAGGATGTTGGAAATCGCTGTATTCAACTCAGATACACGGGAGTTCAGGCCCAATGCTTACACATGCTTTTCCCGCAACCCATCCCAGCCACTAACATAAGGAGGTTAGCAGGTACGTCTACAGTCAGGCAGGATGCGGGAGGGTTCTGCCCTGTCCTCAGCTCTCACAGGGAAGCTTGCCTAGAAGCCAGCTCTCAACTAGCTGCATTCTTATGACAGTGTGAAGGTAGCAGTATTCTGAGTAAGGAGGTTCCCAGATTACCACTCTACTGCACCTGGAGATACCGTCCAGGTGTGCATTGTTAACTTGCGTCTCAGAAGCCTCTGGCAAAAGTCTCTGGTGAAGACGTGGGAAACTCACTCTGCAGGCAGTGTGGAACTGTGAGGGACTTAGGGTGAGCTCAACTCTCAGCAGTAAGATGATTTTGGACAAGGCGTTCAGCTACCTTCTCACATATGGAACTTAGTATGTAGCACCAGTCTACCCCAGGAATTACTGGGAAATCGCTGGATTGAGCTTGGTGGCACTCGTCTTGTGTGCCGGGAGATTCCAGTTACCTCTCCCAACACTTCGGTGAAGCAGCGAGCCTAGGCCTTTTGGATGCGAAAGGTAGCTGCAGGCAGGAGGTAGGCTTACAGGCCATAAGCTCAACTCTCAGAAGTGTGTATACATGGGAGGCAGATGTCTGCTACCCACTCGGACATGCGAGTGGGAACCTAGCTACACTCTGATGAAGAAGGACTTTGGAAATCGCTGTATTCAACTCAGATACACGTGGGTTCAGGCACAACGATTCCACATGCTTTTCTCACAACGTTTCCCTGCCACTAACATGAGGACGTTAGCAGCGCCTTCTACAGTCAAGCAGGATGCGGGAGGGTTGTGCCCTGTCCTTAGCTCTCACAGGGAAGCAGGCCTTGAAGCCAGCTGTCAACTAGCTGCATTCTTATGGCAGGGTGAAGGTAGCAGGATTCTGAGACAGGAGGTTCCCAGGTTACCACTCTACTGGACCTGGAGATACCCTCCAGGTCTGCATTGTTAACTTGCGTCTCAGAAGCCTCTGGCAAACGTCTCTGGTGAAGACGTGCGAAACTCACTCTGCAGGCAGTGTGGAACTGTGAGGGACTGAGGGTGAGCTCAACTCTCAGAAGTAAGATGTTTTTGGACAAGGCGTTCAACTACCTACTCACGTATGGAACTTAGTATGTAGCACCAGTCTACCCCAGGAATTACTAGGAAATCGCTTGATTGAGCTTGGAGGCACTCGTCTTGTGTGCCGGGAGATTCCAGTTACCTCTCCCAACACTTGCGTCAAGCAGCGAGCCTAGGCCTTTTGGAAGCGAAAGGTAGCGGCAGGCAGGATGTAGGGTTACAGGCCATAAGCTCAACTCTCAGAAGTGTGTATGCATGGGAGGCAGATGTCTGCTGCCCACTCGGACATGGGAGTTGGAACCTAGCTACACTCCTATTGAAGAAGGATGTTGGAAATCGCTGTATTCAACTCAGATACACGGGAGTTCAGGCCCAATGCTTACACATGCTTTTCCCGCAACCCATCCCAGCCACTAACATAAGGAGGTTAGCAGGTACGTCTACAGTCAGGCAGGATGCGGGAGGGTTCTGCCCTGTCCTCAGCTCTCACAGGGAAGCTTGCCTAGAAGCCAGCTCTCAACTAGCTGCATTCTTATGACAGTGTGAAGGTAGCAGTATTCTGAGTAAGGAGGTTCCCAGATTACCACTCTACTGCACCTGGAGATACCGTCCAGGTGTGCATTGTTAACTTGCGTCTCAGAAGCCTCTGGCAAAAGTCTCTGGTGAAGACGTGGGAAACTCACTCTGCAGGCAGTGTGGAACTGTGAGGGACTGAGGGTGAGCTCAACTCTCAGCAGTAAGATGATTTTGGACAAGGCGTTCAGCTACCTTCTCACATATGGAACTTAGTATGTAGCACCAGTCTACCCCAGGAATTACTGGGAAATCGCTGGATTGAGCTTGGTGGCACTCGTCTTGTGTGCCGGGAGATTCCAGTTACCTCTCCCAACACTTCGGTGAAGCAGCGAGCCTAGGCCTTTTGGATGCGAAAGGTAGCTGCAGGCAGGAGGTAGGCTTACAGGCCATAAGCTCAACTCTCAGAAGTGTGTATACATGGGAGGCAGATGTCTGCTACCCACTCGGACATGCGAGTGGGAACCTAGCTACACTCTGATGAAGAAGCACTTTGGAAATCGCTGTATTCAACTCAGATACACGTGGGTTCAGGCACAACGATTCCACATGCTTTTCTCACAACGTTTCCCTGCCACTAATAAGAGGACGTTAGCAGCTCCTTCTACAGTCAAGCAGGATGCGGAGGGTTGTGCCCTGTCTTTAGCTCTCACAGGGAAGCAGGCCTTGAAGCCAGCTGTCAACTAGCTGCATTCTTATGGCAGGGTGAAGGTAGCAGGATTCTGAGACAGGAGGTTCCCAGGTTACCACTCTACTGGACCTGGAGATACCCTCCAGGTCTGCATTGTTAACTTGCGTCTCAGAAGCCTCTGGCAAACGTCTCTGGTGAAGACGTGCGAAACTCACTCTGCAGGCAGTGTGGAACTGTGAGGGACTGAGGGTGGGCTCAACTCTCAGAAGTAAGATGTTTTTGGACAAGGCGTTCAACTACCTACTCACGTATGGAACTTAGTATGTAGCACCAGTCTACCCCAGGAATTACTAGGAAATCGCTTGATTGAGCTTGGAGGCACTCGTCTTGTGTGCCGGGAGATTCCAGTTACCTCTCCCAACACTTGCGTCAAGCAGCGAGCCTAGGCCTTTTGGAAGCGAAAGGTAGCGGCAGGCAGGATGTAGGGTTACAGGCCATAAGCTCAACTCTCAGAAGTGTGTATGCATGGGAGGCAGATGTCTGCTGCCCACTCGGACATGGGAGTTGGAACCTAGCTACACTCCTATTGAAGAAGGATGTTGGAAATCGCTGTATTCAACTCAGATACACGGGAGTTCAGGCCCAATGCTTACACATGCTTTTCCCGCAACCCATCCCAGCCACTAACATAAGGAGGTTAGCAGGTACGTCTACAGTCAGGCAGGATGCGGGAGGGTTCTGCCCTGTCCTCAGCTCTCACAGGGAAGCTTGCCTAGAAGCCAGCTCTCAACTAGCTGCATTCTTATGACAGTGTGAAGGTAGCAGTATTCTGAGTAAGGAGGTTCCCAGATTACCACTCTACTGCACCTGGAGATACCCTCCAGGTGTGCATTGTTAACTTGCGTCTCAGAAGCCTCTGGCAAAAGTCTCTGGTGAAGACGTGGGAAACTCACTCTGCAGGCAGTGTGGAACTGTGAGGGACTGAGGGTGAGCTCAACTCTCAGCAGTAAGATGATTTTGGACAAGGCGTTCAGCTACCTTCTCACATATGGAACTTAGTATGTAGCACCAGTCTACCCCAGGAATTACTGGGAAATCGCTGGATTGAGCTTGGTGGCACTAGTCTTGTGTGCCGGGAGATTCCAGTTACCTCTCCCAACACTTCGGTGAAGCAGCGAGCCTAGGCCTTTTGGATGCGAAAGGTAGCTGCAGGCAGGAGGTAGGCTTACAGGCCATAAGCTCAACTCTCAGAAGTGTGTATACATGGGAGGCAGATGTCTGCTACCCACTCGGACATGCGAGTGGGAACCTAGCTACACTCTGATGAAGAAGGACTTTGGAAATCGCTGTATTCAACTCAGATACACGTGGGTTCAGGCACAACGATTCCACATGCTTTTCTCACAACGTTTCCCTGCCACTAACATGAGGACGTTAGCAGCGCCTTCTACAGTCAAGCAGGATGCGGGAGGGTTGTGCCCTGTCCTTAGCTCTCACAGGGAAGCAGGCCTTGAAGCCAGCTGTCAACTAGCTGCATTCTTATGGCAGGGTCAAGGTAGCAGGATTCTGAGACAGGAGGTTCCCAGGTTACCACTCTACTGGACCTGGAGATACCCTCCAGGTCTGCATTGTTAACTTGCGTCTCAGAAGCCTCTGGCAAACGTCTCTGGTGAAGACGTGCGAAACTCACTCTGCAGGCAGTGTGGAACTGTGAGGGACTGAGGGTGAGCTCAACTCTCAGAAGTAAGATGTTTTTGGACAAGGCGTTCAACTACCTACTCACGTATGGAACTTAGTATGTAGCACCAGTCTACCCCAGGAATTACTAGGAAATCGCTGGATTGAGCTTGGAGGCACTCGTCTTGTGTGCCGGGAGATTCCAGTTACCTCTCCCAACACTTGCGTCAAGCAGCGAGCCTAGGCCTTTTGGAAGCGAAAGGTAGCGGCAGGCAGGATGTAGGGTTACAGGCCATAAGCTCAACTCTCAGAAGTGTGTATGCATGGGAGGCAGATGTCTGCTGCCCACTCGGACATGGGAGTTGGAACCTAGCTACACTCCTATTGAAGAAGGATGTTGGAAATCGCTGTATTCAACTCAGATACACGGGAGTTCAGGCCCAATGCTTACACATGCTTTTCCCGCAACCCATCCCAGCCACTAACATAAGGAGGTTAGCAGGTACGTCTACAGTCAGGCAGGATGCGGGAGGGTTCTGCCCTGTCCTCAGCTCTCACAGGGAAGCTTGCCTAGAAGCCAGCTCTCAACTAGCTGCATTCTTATGACACTGTGAAGGTAGCAGTATTCTGAGTAAGGAGGTTCCCAGATTACCACTCTACTGCACCTGGAGATACCGTCCAGGTGTGCATTGTTAACTTGCGTCTCAGAAGCCTCTGGCAAAAGTCTCTGGTGAAGACGTGGGAAACTCACTCTGCAGGCAGTGTGGAACTGTGAGGGACTGAGGGTGAGCTCAACTCTCAGCAGTAAGATGATTTTGGACAAGGCGTTCAGCTACCTTCTCACATATGGAACTTAGTATGTAGCACCAGTCTACCCCAGGAATTACTGGGAAATCGCTGGATTGAGCTTGGTGGCACTCGTCTTGTGTGCCGGGAGATTCCAGTTACCTCTCCCAACACTTCGGTGAAGCAGCGAGCCTAGGCCTTTTGGATGCGAAAGGTAGCTGCAGGCAGGAGGTAGGCTTACAGGCCATAAGCTCAACTCTCAGAAGTGTGTATACATGGGAGGCAGATGTCTGCTACCCACTCGGACATGCGAGTGGGAACCTAGCTACACTCTGATGAAGAAGGACTTTGGAAATCGCTGTATTCAACTCAGATACACGTGGGTTCAGGCACAACGATTCCACATGCTTTTCTCACAACGTTTCCCTGCCACTAACATGAGGACGTTAGCAGCGCCTTCTACAGTCAAGCAGGATGCGGGAGGGTTGTGCCCTGTCCTTAGCTCTCACAGGGAAGCAGGCCTTGAAGCCAGCTGTCAACTAGCTGCATTCTTATGGCAGGGTCAAGGTAGCAGGATTCTGAGACAGGAGGTTCCCAGGTTACCACTCTACTGGACCTGGAGATACCCTCCAGGTCTGCATTGTTAACTTGCGTCTCAGAAGCCTCTGGCAAACGTCTCTGGTGAAGACGTGCGAAACTCACTCTGCAGGCAGTGTGGAACTGTGAGGGACTGAGGGTGAGCTCAACTCTCAGAAGTAAGATGTTTTTGGACAAGGCGTTCAACTACCTACTCACGTATGGAACTTAGTATGTAGCACCAGTCTACCCCAGGAATTACTAGGAAATCGCTGGATTGAGCTTGGAGGCACTCGTCTTGTGTGCCGGGAGATTCCAGTTACCTCTCCCAACACTTGCGTCAAGCAGCGAGCCTAGGCCTTTTGGAAGCGAAAGGTAGCGGCAGGCAGGATGTAGGGTTACAGGCCATAAGCTCAACTCTCAGAAGTGTGTATGCATGGGAGGCAGATGTCTGCTGCCCACTCGGACATGGGAGTTGGAACCTAGCTACACTCCTATTGAAGAAGGATGTTGGAAATCGCTGTATTCAACTCAGATACACGGGAGTTCAGGCCCAATGCTTACACATGCTTTTCCCGCAACCCATCCCAGCCACTAACATAAGGAGGTTAGCAGGTACGTCTACAGTCAGGCAGGATGCGGGAGGGTTCTGCCCTGTCCTCAGCTCTCACAGGGAAGCTTGCCTAGAAGCCAGCTCTCAACTAGCTGCATTCTTATGACACTGTGAAGGTAGCAGTATTCTGAGTAAGGAGGTTCCCAGATTACCACTCTACTGCACCTGGAGATACCGTCCAGGTGTGCATTGTTAACTTGCGTCTCAGAAGCCTCTGGCAAAAGTCTCTGGTGAAGACGTGGGAAACTCACTCTGCAGGCAGTGTGGAACTGTGAGGGACTGAGGGTGAGCTCAACTCTCAGCAGTAAGATGATTTTGGACAAGGCGTTCAGCTACCTTCTCACATATGGAACTTAGTATGTAGCACCAGTCTACCCCAGGAATTACTGGGAAATCGCTGGATTGAGCTTGGTGGCACTCGTCTTGTGTGCCGGGAGATTCCAGTTACCTCTCCCAACACTTCGGTGAAGCAGCGAGCCTAGGCCTTTTGGATGCGAAAGGTAGCTGCAGGCAGGAGGTAGGCTTACAGGCCATAAGCTCAACTCTCAGAAGTGTGTATACATGGGAGGCAGATGTCTGCTACCCACTCGGACATGCGAGTGGGAACCTAGCTACACTCTGATGAAGAAGGACTTTGGAAATCGCTGTATTCAACTCAGATACACGTGGGTTCAGGCACAACGATTCCACATGCTTTTCTCACAACGTTTCCCTGCCACTAACATGAGGACGTTAGCAGCGCCTTCTACAGTCAAGCAGGATGCGGGAGGGTTGTGCCCTGTCCTTAGCTCTCACAGGGAAGCAGGCCTTGAAGCCAGCTGTCAACTAGCTGCATTCTTATGGCAGGGTCAAGGTAGCAGGATTCTGAGACAGGAGGTTCCCAGGTTACCACTCTACTGGACCTGGAGATACCCTCCAGGTCTGCATTGTTAACTTGCGTCTCAGAAGCCTCTGGCAAACGTCTCTGGTGAAGACGTGCGAAACTCACTCTGCAGGCAGTGTGGAACTGTGAGGGACTGAGGGTGAGCTCAACTCTCAGAAGTAAGATGTTTTTGGACAAGGCGTTCAACTACCTACTCACGTATGGAACTTAGTATGTAGCACCAGTCTACCCCAGGAATTACTAGGAAATCGCTTGATTGAGCTTGGAGGCACTCGTCTTGTGTGCCGGGAGATTCCAGTTACCTCTCCCAACACTTGCGTCAAGCAGCGAGCCTAGGCCTTTTGGAAGCGAAAGGTAGCGGCAGGCAGGATGTAGGGTTACAGGCCATAAGCTCAACTCTCAGAAGTGTGTATGCATGGGAGGCAGATGTCTGCTGCCCACTCGGACATGGGAGTTGGAACCTAGCTACACTCCTATTGAAGAAGGATGTTGGAAATCGCTGTATTCAACTCAGATACACGGGAGTTCAGGCCCAATGCTTACACATGCTTTTCCCGCAACCCATCCCAGCCACTAACATAAGGAGGTTAGCAGGTACGTCTACAGTCAGGCAGGATGCGGGAGGGTTCTGCCCTGTCCTCAGCTCTCACAGGGAAGCTTGCCTAGAAGCCAGCTCTCAACTAGCTGCATTCTTATGACAGTGTGAAGGTAGCAGTATTCTGAGTAAGGAGGTTCCCAGATTACCACTCTACTGCACCTGGAGATACCGTCCAGGTGTGCATTGTTAACTTGCGTCTCAGAAGCCTCTGGCAAAAGTCTCTGGTGAAGACGTGGGAAACTCACTCTGCAGGCAGTGTGGAACTGTGAGGGACTGAGGGTGAGCTCAACTCTCAGCAGTAAGATGATTTTGGACAAGGCGTTCAGCTACCTTCTCACATATGGAACTTAGTATGTAGCACCAGTCTACCCCAGGAATTACTGGGAAATCGCTGGATTGAGCTTGGTGGCACTCGTCTTGTGTGCCGGGAGATTCCAGTTACCTCTCCCAACACTTCGGTGAAGCAGCGAGCCTAGGCCTTTTGGATGCGAAAGGTAGCTGCAGGCAGGAGGTAGGCTTACAGGCCATAAGCTCAACTCTCAGAAGTGTGTATACATGGGAGGCAGATGTCTGCTACCCACTCGGACATGCGAGTGGGAACCTAGCTACACTCTGATGAAGAAGCACTTTGGAAATCGCTGTATTCAACTCAGATACACGTGGGTTCAGGCACAACGATTCCACATGCTTTTCTCACAACGTTTCCCTGCCACTAATAAGAGGACGTTAGCAGCTCCTTCTACAGTCAAGCAGGATGCGGAGGGTTGTGCCCTGTCTTTAGCTCTCACAGGGAAGCAGGCCTTGAAGCCAGCTGTCAACTAGCTGCATTCTTATGGCAGGGTCAAGGTAGCAGGATTCTGAGACAGGAGGTTCCCAGGTTACCACTCTACTGGACCTGGAGATACCCTCCAGGTCTGCATTGTTAACTTGCGTCTCAGAAGCCTCTGGCAAACGTCTCTGGTGAAGACGTGCGAAACTCACTCTGCAGGCAGTGTGGAACTGTGAGGGACTGAGGGTGGGCTCAACTCTCAGAAGTAAGATGTTTTTGGACAAGGCGTTCAACTACCTACTCACGTATGGAACTTAGTATGTAGCACCAGTCTACCCCAGGAATTACTAGGAAATCGCTTGATTGAGCTTGGAGGCACTCGTCTTGTGTGCCGGGAGATTCCAGTTACCTCTCCCAACACTTGCGTCAAGCAGCGAGCCTAGGCCTTTTGGAAGCGAAAGGTAGCGGCAGGCAGGATGTAGGGTTACAGGCCATAAGCTCAACTCTCAGAAGTGTGTATGCATGGGAGGCAGATGTCTGCTGCCCACACGGACATGGGAGTTGGAACCTAGCTACACTCCTATTGAAGAAGGATGTTGGAAATCGCTGTATTCAACTCAGATACACGGGAGTTCAGGCCCAATGCTTACACATGCTTTTCCCGCAACCCATCCCAGCCACTAACATAAGGAGGTTAGCAGGTACGTCTACAGTCAGGCAGGATGCGGGAGGGTTCTGCCCTGTCCTCAGCTCTCACAGGGAAGCTTGCCTAGAAGCCAGCTCTCAACTAGCTGCATTCTTATGACAGTGTGAAGGTAGCAGTATTCTGAGTAAGGAGGTTCCCAGATTACCACTCTACTGCACCTGGAGATACCGTCCAGGTGTGCATTGTTAACTTGCGTCTCAGAAGCCTCTGGCAAAAGTCTCTGGTGAAGACGTGGGAAACTCACTCTGCAGGCAGTGTGGAACTGTGAGGGACTGAGGGTGAGCTCAACTCTCAGCAGTAAGATGATTTTGGACAAGGCGTTCAGCTACCTTCTCACATATGGAACTTAGTATGTAGCACCAGTCTACCCCAGGAATTACTGGGAAATCGCTGGATTGAGCTTGGTGGCACTCGTCTTGTGTGCCGGGAGATTCCAGTTACCTCTCCCAACACTTCGGTGAAGCAGCGAGCCTAGGCCTTTTGGATGCGAAAGGTAGCTGCAGGCAGGAGGTAGGCTTACAGGCCATAAGCTCAACTCTCAGAAGTGTGTATACATGGGAGGCAGATGTCTGCTACCCACTCGGACATGCGAGTGGGAACCTAGCTACACTCTGATGAAGAAGCACTTTGGAAATCGCTGTATTCAACTCAGATACACGTGGGTTCAGGTACAACGATTCCACATGCTTTTCTCACAACGTTTCCCTGCCACTAATAAGAGGACTTTAGCAGCTCCTTCTACAGTCAAGCAGGATGCGGAGGGTTGTGCCCTGTCTTTAGCTCTCACAGGGAAGCAGGCCTTGAAGCCAGCTGTCAACTAGCTGCATTCTTATGGCAGGGTGAAGGTAGCAGGATTCTGAGACAGGAGGTTCCCAGGTTACCACTCTACTGGACCTGGAGATACCCTCCAGGTCTGCATTGTTAACTTGCGTCTCAGAAGCCTCTGGCAAACGTCTCTGGTGAAGACGTGCGAAACTCACTCTGCAGGCAGTGTGGAACTGTGAGGGACTGAGGGTGGGCTCAACTCTCAGAAGTAAGATGTTTTTGGACAAGGCGTTCAACTACCTACTCACGTATGGAACTTAGTATGTAGCACCAGTCTACACCAGGAATTACTAGGAAATCGCTTGATTGAGCTTGGAGGCACTCGTCTTGTGTGCCGGGAGATTCCAGTTACCTCTCCCAACACTTGCGTCAAGCAGCGAGCCTAGGCCTTTTGGAAGCGAAAGGTAGCGGCAGGCAGGATGTAGGGTTACAGGCCATAAGCTCAACTCTCAGAAGTGTGTATGCATGGGAGGCAGATGTCTGCTGCCCACTCGGACATGGGAGTTGGAACCTAGCTACACTCCTATTGAAGAAGGATGTTGGAAATCGCTGTATTCAACTCAGATACACGGGAGTTCAGGCCCAATGCTTACACATGCTTTTCCCGCAACCCATCCCAGCCACTAACATAAGGAGGTTAGCAGGTACGTCTACAGTCAGGCAGGATGCGGGAGGGTTCTGCCCTGTCCTCAGCTCTCACAGGGAAGCTTGCCTAGAAGCCAGCTCTCAACTAGCTGCATTCTTATGACAGTGTGAAGGTAGCAGTATTCTGAGTAAGGAGGTTCCCAGATTACCACTCTACTGCACCTGGAGATACCGTCCAGGTGTGCATTGTTAACTTGCGTCTCAGAAGCCTCTGGCAAAAGTCTCTGGTGAAGACGTGGGAAACTCACTCTGCAGGCAGTGTGGAACTGTGAGGGACTGAGGGTGAGCTCAACTCTCAGCAGTAAGATGATTTTGGACAAGGCGTTCAGCTACCTTCTCACATATGGAACTTAGTATGTAGCACCAGTCTACCCCAGGAATTACTGGGAAATCGCTGGATTGAGCTTGGTGGCACTAGTCTTGTGTGCCGGGAGATTCCAGTTACCTCTCCCAACACTTCGGTGAAGCAGCGAGCCTAGGCCTTTTGGATGCGAAAGGTAGCTGCAGGCAGGAGGTAGGCTTACAGGCCATAAGCTCAACTCTCAGAAGTGTGTATACATGGGAGGCAGATGTCTGCTACCCACTCGGACATGCGAGTGGGAACCTAGCTACACTCTGATGAAGAAGCACTTTGGAAATCGCTGTATTCAACTCAGATACACGTGGGTTCAGGCACAACGATTCCACATGCTTTTCTCACAACGTTTCCCTGCCACTAACATGAGGACGTTAGCAGCGCCTTCTACAGTCAAGCAGGATGCGGGAGGGTTGTGCCCTGTCCTTAGCTCTCACAGGGAAGCAGGCCTTGAAGCCAGCTGTCAACTAGCTGCATTCTTATGGCAGGGTCAAGGTAGCAGGATTCTGAGACAGGAGGTTCCCAGGTTACCACTCTACTGGACCTGGAGATACCCTCCAGGTCTGCATTGTTAACTTGCGTCTCAGAAGCCTCTGGCAAACGTCTCTGGTGAAGACGTGCGAAACTCACTCTGCAGGCAGTGTGGAACTGTGAGGGACTGAGGGTGAGCTCAACTCTCAGAAGTAAGATGTTTTTGGACAAGGCGTTCAACTACCTACTCACGTATGGAACTTAGTATGTAGCACCAGTCTACCCCAGGAATTACTAGGAAATCGCTGGATTGAGCTTGGAGGCACTCGTCTTGTGTGCCGGGAGATTCCAGTTACCTCTCCCAACACTTGCGTCAAGCAGCGAGCCTAGGCCTTTTGGAAGCGAAAGGTAGCGGCAGGCAGGATGTAGGGTTACAGGCCATAAGCTCAACTCTCAGAAGTGTGTATGCATGGGAGGCAGATGTCTGCTGCCCACTCGGACATGGGAGTTGGAACCTAGCTACACTCCTATTGAAGAAGGATGTTGGAAATCGCTGTATTCAACTCAGATACACGGGAGTTCAGGCCCAATGCTTACACATGCTTTTCCCGCAACCCATCCCAGCCACTAACATAAGGAGGTTAGCAGGTACGTCTACAGTCAGGCAGGATGCGGGAGGGTTCTGCCCTGTCCTCAGCTCTCACAGGGAAGCTTGCCTAGAAGCCAGCTCTCAACTAGCTGCATTCTTATGACAGTGTGAAGGTAGCAGTATTCTGAGTAAGGAGGTTCCCAGATTACCACTCTACTGCACCTGGAGATACCGTCCAGGTGTGCATTGTTAACTTGCGTCTCAGAAGCCTCTGGCAAAAGTCTCTGGTGAAGACGTGGGAAACTCACTCTGCAGGCAGTGTGGAACTGTGAGGGACTTAGGGTGAGCTCAACTCTCAGCAGTAAGATGATTTTGGACAAGGCGTTCAGCTACCTTCTCACATATGGAACTTAGTATGTAGCACCAGTCTACCCCAGGAATTACTGGGAAATCGCTGGATTGAGCTTGGTGGCACTAGTCTTGTGTGCCGGGAGATTCCAGTTACCTCTCCCAACACTTCGGTGAAGCAGCGAGCCTAGGCCTTTTGGATGCGAAAGGTAGCTGCAGGCAGGAGGTAGGCTTACAGGCCATAAGCTCAACTCTCAGAAGTGTGTATACATGGGAGGCAGATGTCTGCTACCCACTCGGACATGCGAGTGGGAACCTAGCTACACTCTGATGAAGAAGGACTTTGGAAATCGCTGTATTCAACTCAGATACACGTGGGTTCAGGCACAACGATTCCACATGCTTTTCTCACAACGTTTCCCTGCCACTAACATGAGGACGTTAGCAGCGCCTTCTACAGTCAAGCAGGATGCGGGAGGGTTGTGCCCTGTCCTTAGCTCTCACAGGGAAGCAGGCCTTGAAGCCAGCTGTCAACTAGCTGCATTCTTATGGCAGGGTGAAGGTAGCAGGATTCTGAGACAGGAGGTTCCCAGGTTACCACTCTACTGGACCTGGAGATACCCTCCAGGTCTGCATTGTTAACTTGCGTCTCAGAAGCCTCTGGCAAACGTCTCTGGTGAAGACGTGCGAAACTCACTCTGCAGGCAGTGTGGAACTGTGAGGGACTGAGGGTGAGCTCAACTCTCAGAAGTAAGATGTTTTTGGACAAGGCGTTCAACTACCTACTCACGTATGGAACTTAGTATGTAGCACCAGTCTACCCCAGGAATTACTAGGAAATCGCTTGATTGAGCTTGGAGGCACTCGTCTTGTGTGCCGGGAGATTCCAGTTACCTCTCCCAACACTTGCGTCAAGCAGCGAGCCTAGGCCTTTTGGAAGCGAAAGGTAGCGGCAGGCAGGATGTAGGGTTACAGGCCATAAGCTCAACTCTCAGAAGTGTGTATGCATGGGAGGCAGATGTCTGCTGCCCACTCGGACATGGGAGTTGGAACCTAGCTACACTCCTATTGAAGAAGGATGTTGGAAATCGCTGTATTCAACTCAGATACACGGGAGTTCAGGCCCAATGCTTACACATGCTTTTCCCGCAACCCATCCCAGCCACTAACATAAGGAGGTTAGCAGGTACGTCTACAGTCAGGCAGGATGCGGGAGGGTTCTGCCCTGTCCTCAGCTCTCACAGGGAAGCTTGCCTAGAAGCCAGCTCTCAACTAGCTGCATTCTTATGACAGTGTGAAGGTAGCAGTATTCTGAGTAAGGAGGTTCCCAGATTACCACTCTACTGCACCTGGAGATACCGTCCAGGTGTGCATTGTTAACTTGCGTCTCAGAAGCCTCTGGCAAAAGTCTCTGGTGAAGACGTGGGAAACTCACTCTGCAGGCAGTGTGGAACTGTGAGGGACTGAGGGTGAGCTCAACTCTCAGCAGTAAGATGATTTTGGACAAGGCGTTCAGCTACCTTCTCACATATGGAACTTAGTATGTAGCACCAGTCTACCCCAGGAATTACTGGGAAATCGCTGGATTGAGCTTGGTGGCACTCGTCTTGTGTGCCGGGAGATTCCAGTTACCTCTCCCAACACTTCGGTGAAGCAGCGAGCCTAGGCCTTTTGGATGCGAAAGGTAGCTGCAGGCAGGAGGTAGGCTTACAGGCCATAAGCTCAACTCTCAGAAGTGTGTATACATGGGAGGCAGATGTCTGCTACCCACTCGGACATGCGAGTGGGAACCTAGCTACACTCTGATGAAGAAGCACTTTGGAAATCGCTGTATTCAACTCAGATACACGTGGGTTCAGGCACAACGATTCCACATGCTTTTCTCACAACGTTTCCCTGCCACTAATAAGAGGACGTTAGCAGCTCCTTCTACAGTCAAGCAGGATGCGGAGGGTTGTGCCCTGTCTTTAGCTCTCACAGGGAAGCAGGCCTTGAAGCCAGCTGTCAACTAGCTGCATTCTTATGGCAGGGTCAAGGTAGCAGGATTCTGAGACAGGAGGTTCCCAGGTTACCACTCTACTGGACCTGGAGATACCCTCCAGGTCTGCATTGTTAACTTGCGTCTCAGAAGCCTCTGGCAAACGTCTCTGGTGAAGACGTGCGAAACTCACTCTGCAGGCAGTGTGGAACTGTGAGGGACTGAGGGTGGGCTCAACTCTCAGAAGTAAGATGTTTTTGGACAAGGCGTTCAACTACCTACTCACGTATGGAACTTAGTATGTAGCACCAGTCTACCCCAGGAATTACTAGGAAATCGCTTGATTGAGCTTGGAGGCACTCGTCTTGTGTGCCGGGAGATTCCAGTTACCTCTCCCAACACTTGCGTCAAGCAGCGAGCCTAGGCCTTTTGGAAGCGAAAGGTAGCGGCAGGCAGGATGTAGGGTTACAGGCCATAAGCTCAACTCTCAGAAGTGTGTATGCATGGGAGGCAGATGTCTGCTACCCACTCGGACATGGGAGTTGGAACCTAGCTACACTCCTATTGAAGAAGGATGTTGGAAATCGCTGTATTCAACTCAGATACACGGGAGTTCAGGCCCAATGCTTACACATGCTTTTCCCGCAACCCATCCCAGCCACTAACATAAGGAGGTTAGCAGGTACGTCTACAGTCAGGCAGGATGCGGGAGGGTTCTGCCCTGTCCTCAGCTCTCACAGGGAAGCTTGCCTAGAAGCCAGCTCTCAACTAGCTGCATTCTTATGACAGTGTGAAGGTAGCAGTATTCTGAGTAAGGAGGTTCCCAGATTACCACTCTACTGCACCTGGAGATACCCTCCAGGTGTGCATTGTTAACTTGCGTCTCAGAAGCCTCTGGCAAAAGTCTCTGGTGAAGACGTGGGAAACTCACTCTGCAGGCAGTGTGGAACTGTGAGGGACTGAGGGTGAGCTCAACTCTCAGCAGTAAGATGATTTTGGACAAGGCGTTCAGCTACCTTCTCACATATGGAACTTAGTATGTAGCACCAGTCTACCCCAGGAATTACTGGGAAATCGCTGGATTGAGCTTGGTGGCACTAGTCTTGTGTGCCGGGAGATTCCAGTTACCTCTCCCAACACTTCGGTGAAGCAGCGAGCCTAGGCCTTTTGGATGCGAAAGGTAGCTGCAGGCAGGAGGTAGGCTTACAGGCCATAAGCTCAACTCTCAGAAGTGTGTATACATGGGAGGCAGATGTCTGCTACCCACTCGGACATGCGAGTGGGAACCTAGCTACACTCTGATGAAGAAGGACTTTGGAAATCGCTGTATTCAACTCAGATACACGTGGGTTCAGGCACAACGATTCCACATGCTTTTCTCACAACGTTTCCCTGCCACTAACATGAGGACGTTAGCAGCGCCTTCTACAGTCAAGCAGGATGCGGGAGGGTTGTGCCCTGTCCTTAGCTCTCACAGGGAAGCAGGCCTTGAAGCCAGCTGTCAACTAGCTGCATTCTTATGGCAGGGTCAAGGTAGCAGGATTCTGAGACAGGAGGTTCCCAGGTTACCACTCTACTGGACCTGGAGATACCCTCCAGGTCTGCATTGTTAACTTGCGTCTCAGAAGCCTCTGGCAAACGTCTCTGGTGAAGACGTGCGAAACTCACTCTGCAGGCAGTGTGGAACTGTGAGGGACTGAGGGTGAGCTCAACTCTCAGAAGTAAGATGTTTTTGGACAAGGCGTTCAACTACCTACTCACGTATGGAACTTAGTATGTAGCACCAGTCTACCCCAGGAATTACTAGGAAATCGCTGGATTGAGCTTGGAGGCACTCGTCTTGTGTGCCGGGAGATTCCAGTTACCTCTCCCAACACTTGCGTCAAGCAGCGAGCCTAGGCCTTTTGGAAGCGAAAGGTAGCGGCAGGCAGGATGTAGGGTTACAGGCCATAAGCTCAACTCTCAGAAGTGTGTATGCATGGGAGGCAGATGTCTGCTGCCCACTCGGACATGGGAGTTGGAACCTAGCTACACTCCTATTGAAGAAGGATGTTGGAAATCGCTGTATTCAACTCAGATACACGGGAGTTCAGGCCCAATGCTTACACATGCTTTTCCCGCAACCCATCCCAGCCACTAACATAAGGAGGTTAGCAGGTACGTCTACAGTCAGGCAGGATGCGGGAGGGTTCTGCCCTGTCCTCAGCTCTCACAGGGAAGCTTGCCTAGAAGCCAGCTCTCAACTAGCTGCATTCTTATGACACTGTGAAGGTAGCAGTATTCTGAGTAAGGAGGTTCCCAGATTACCACTCTACTGCACCTGGAGATACCGTCCAGGTGTGCATTGTTAACTTGCGTCTCAGAAGCCTCTGGCAAAAGTCTCTGGTGAAGACGTGGGAAACTCACTCTGCAGGCAGTGTGGAACTGTGAGGGACTGAGGGTGAGCTCAACTCTCAGCAGTAAGATGATTTTGGACAAGGCGTTCAGCTACCTTCTCACATATGGAACTTAGTATGTAGCACCAGTCTACCCCAGGAATTACTGGGAAATCGCTGGATTGAGCTTGGTGGCACTCGTCTTGTGTGCCGGGAGATTCCAGTTACCTCTCCCAACACTTCGGTGAAGCAGCGAGCCTAGGCCTTTTGGATGCGAAAGGTAGCTGCAGGCAGGAGGTAGGCTTACAGGCCATAAGCTCAACTCTCAGAAGTGTGTATACATGGGAGGCAGATGTCTGCTACCCACTCGGACATGCGAGTGGGAACCTAGCTACACTCTGATGAAGAAGGACTTTGGAAATCGCTGTATTCAACTCAGATACACGTGGGTTCAGGCACAACGATTCCACATGCTTTTCTCACAACGTTTCCCTGCCACTAACATGAGGACGTTAGCAGCGCCTTCTACAGTCAAGCAGGATGCGGGAGGGTTGTGCCCTGTCCTTAGCTCTCACAGGGAAGCAGGCCTTGAAGCCAGCTGTCAACTAGCTGCATTCTTATGGCAGGGTCAAGGTAGCAGGATTCTGAGACAGGAGGTTCCCAGGTTACCACTCTACTGGACCTGGAGATACCCTCCAGGTCTGCATTGTTAACTTGCGTCTCAGAAGCCTCTGGCAAACGTCTCTGGTGAAGACGTGCGAAACTCACTCTGCAGGCAGTGTGGAACTGTGAGGGACTGAGGGTGAGCTCAACTCTCAGAAGTAAGATGTTTTTGGACAAGGCGTTCAACTACCTACTCACGTATGGAACTTAGTATGTAGCACCAGTCTACCCCAGGAATTACTAGGAAATCGCTTGATTGAGCTTGGAGGCACTCGTCTTGTGTGCCGGGAGATTCCAGTTACCTCTCCCAACACTTGCGTCAAGCAGCGAGCCTAGGCCTTTTGGAAGCGAAAGTTAGCGGCAGGCAGGATGTAGGGTTACAGGCCATAAGCTCAACTCTCAGAAGTGTGTATGCATGGGAGGCAGATGTCTGCTACCCACTCGGACATGGGAGTTGGAACCTAGCTACACTCCTATTGAAGAAGGATGTTGGAAATCGCTGTATTCAACTCAGATACACGGGAGTTCAGGCCCAATGCTTACACATGCTTTTCCCGCAACCCATCCCAGCCACTAACATAAGGAGGTTAGCAGGTACGTCTACAGTCAGGCAGGATGCGGGAGGGTTCTGCCCTGTCCTCAGCTCTCACAGGGAAGCTTGCCTAGAAGCCAGCTCTCAACTAGCTGCATTCTTATGACAGTGTGAAGGTAGCAGTATTCTGAGTAAGGAGGTTCCCAGATTACCACTCTACTGCACCTGGAGATACCGTCCAGGTGTGCATTGTTAACTTGCGTCTCAGAAGCCTCTGGCAAAAGTCTCTGGTGAAGACGTGGGAAACTCACTCTGCAGGCAGTGTGGAACTGTGAGGGACTGAGGGTGAGCTCAACTCTCAGCAGTAAGATGATTTTGGACAAGGCGTTCAGCTACCTTCTCACATATGGAACTTAGTATGTAGCACCAGTCTACCCCAGGAATTACTGGGAAATCGCTGGATTGAGCTTGGTGGCACTCGTCTTGTGTGCCGGGAGATTCCAGTTACCTCTCCCAACACTTCGGTGAAGCAGCGAGCCTAGGCCTTTTGGATGCGAAAGGTAGCTGCAGGCAGGAGGTAGGCTTACAGGCCATAAGCTCAACTCTCAGAAGTGTGTATACATGGGAGGCAGATGTCTGCTACCCACTCGGACATGCGAGTGGGAACCTAGCTACACTCTGATGAAGAAGCACTTTGGAAATCGCTGTATTCAACTCAGATACACGTGGGTTCAGGCACAACGATTCCACATGCTTTTCTCACAACGTTTCCCTGCCACTAATAAGAGGACGTTAGCAGCTCCTTCTACAGTCAAGCAGGATGCGGAGGGTTGTGCCCTGTCTTTAGCTCTCACAGGGAAGCAGGCCTTGAAGCCAGCTGTCAACTAGCTGCATTCTTATGGCAGGGTGAAGGTAGCAGGATTCTGAGACAGGAGGTTCCCAGGTTACCACTCTACTGGACCTGGAGATACCCTCCAGGTCTGCATTGTTAACTTGCGTCTCAGAAGCCTCTGGCAAACGTCTCTGGTGAAGACGTGCGAAACTCACTCTGCAGGCAGTGTGGAACTGTGAGGGACTGAGGGTGGGCTCAACTCTCAGAAGTAAGATGTTTTTGGACAAGGCGTTCAACTACCTACTCACGTATGGAACTTAGTATGTAGCACCAGTCTACCCCAGGAATTACTAGGAAATCGCTTGATTGAGCTTGGAGGCACTCGTCTTGTGTGCCGGGAGATTCCAGTTACCTCTCCCAACACTTGCGTCAAGCAGCGAGCCTAGGCCTTTTGGAAGCGAAAGGTAGCGGCAGGCAGGATGTAGGGTTACAGGCCATAAGCTCAACTCTCAGAAGTGTGTATGCATGGGAGGCAGATGTCTGCTACCCACTCGGACATGGGAGTTGGAACCTAGCTACACTCCTATTGAAGAAGGATGTTGGAAATCGCTGTATTCAACTCAGATACACGGGAGTTCAGGCCCAATGCTTACACATGCTTTTCCCGCAACCCATCCCAGCCACTAACATAAGGAGGTTAGCAGGTACGTCTACAGTCAGGCAGGATGCGGGAGGGTTCTGCCCTGTCCTCAGCTCTCACAGGGAAGCTTGCCTAGAAGCCAGCTCTCAACTAGCTGCATTCTTATGACAGTGTGAAGGTAGCAGTATTCTGAGTAAGGAGGTTCCCAGATTACCACTCTACTGCACCTGGAGATACCCTCCAGGTGTGCATTGTTAACTTGCGTCTCAGAAGCCTCTGGCAAAAGTCTCTGGTGAAGACGTGGGAAACTCACTCTGCAGGCAGTGTGGAACTGTGAGGGACTGAGGGTGAGCTCAACTCTCAGCAGTAAGATGATTTTGGACAAGGCGTTCAGCTACCTTCTCACATATGGAACTTAGTATGTAGCACCAGTCTACCCCAGGAATTACTGGGAAATCGCTGGATTGAGCTTGGTGGCACTAGTCTTGTGTGCCGGGAGATTCCAGTTACCTCTCCCAACACTTCGGTGAAGCAGCGAGCCTAGGCCTTTTGGATGCGAAAGGTAGCTGCAGGCAGGAGGTAGGCTTACAGGCCATAAGCTCAACTCTCAGAAGTGTGTATACATGGGAGGCAGATGTCTGCTACCCACTCGGACATGCGAGTGGGAACCTAGCTACACTCTGATGAAGAAGGACTTTGGAAATCGCTGTATTCAACTCAGATACACGTGGGTTCAGGCACAACGATTCCACATGCTTTTCTCACAACGTTTCCCTGCCACTAACATGAGGACGTTAGCAGCGCCTTCTACAGTCAAGCAGGATGCGGGAGGGTTGTGCCCTGTCCTTAGCTCTCACAGGGAAGCAGGCCTTGAAGCCAGCTGTCAACTAGCTGCATTCTTATGGCAGGGTCAAGGTAGCAGGATTCTGAGACAGGAGGTTCCCAGGTTACCACTCTACTGGACCTGGAGATACCCTCCAGGTCTGCATTGTTAACTTGCGTCTCAGAAGCCTCTGGCAAACGTCTCTGGTGAAGACGTGCGAAACTCACTCTGCAGGCAGTGTGGAACTGTGAGGGACTGAGGGTGAGCTCAACTCTCAGAAGTAAGATGTTTTTGGACAAGGCGTTCAACTACCTACTCACGTATGGAACTTAGTATGTAGCACCAGTCTACCCCAGGAATTACTAGGAAATCGCTGGATTGAGCTTGGAGGCACTCGTCTTGTGTGCCGGGAGATTCCAGTTACCTCTCCCAACACTTGCGTCAAGCAGCGAGCCTAGGCCTTTTGGAAGCGAAAGGTAGCGGCAGGCAGGATGTAGGGTTACAGGCCATAAGCTCAACTCTCAGAAGTGTGTATGCATGGGAGGCAGATGTCTGCTGCCCACTCGGACATGGGAGTTGGAACCTAGCTACACTCCTATTGAAGAAGGATGTTGGAAATCGCTGTATTCAACTCAGATACACGGGAGTTCAGGCCCAATGCTTACACATGCTTTTCCCGCAACCCATCCCAGCCACTAACATAAGGAGGTTAGCAGGTACGTCTACAGTCAGGCAGGATGCGGGAGGGTTCTGCCCTGTCCTCAGCTCTCACAGGGAAGCTTGCCTAGAAGCCAGCTCTCAACTAGCTGCATTCTTATGACACTGTGAAGGTAGCAGTATTCTGAGTAAGGAGGTTCCCAGATTACCACTCTACTGCACCTGGAGATACCGTCCAGGTGTGCATTGTTAACTTGCGTCTCAGAAGCCTCTGGCAAAAGTCTCTGGTGAAGACGTGGGAAACTCACTCTGCAGGCAGTGTGGAACTGTGAGGGACTGAGGGTGAGCTCAACTCTCAGCAGTAAGATGATTTTGGACAAGGCGTTCAGCTACCTTCTCACATATGGAACTTAGTATGTAGCACCAGTCTACCCCAGGAATTACTGGGAAATCGCTGGATTGAGCTTGGTGGCACTCGTCTTGTGTGCCGGGAGATTCCAGTTACCTCTCCCAACACTTCGGTGAAGCAGCGAGCCTAGGCCTTTTGGATGCGAAAGGTAGCTGCAGGCAGGAGGTAGGCTTACAGGCCATAAGCTCAACTCTCAGAAGTGTGTATACATGGGAGGCAGATGTCTGCTACCCACTCGGACATGCGAGTGGGAACCTAGCTACACTCTGATGAAGAAGGACTTTGGAAATCGCTGTATTCAACTCAGATACACGTGGGTTCAGGCACAACGATTCCACATGCTTTTCTCACAACGTTTCCCTGCCACTAACATGAGGACGTTAGCAGCGCCTTCTACAGTCAAGCAGGATGCGGGAGGGTTGTGCCCTGTCCTTAGCTCTCACAGGGAAGCAGGCCTTGAAGCCAGCTGTCAACTAGCTGCATTCTTATGGCAGGGTCAAGGTAGCAGGATTCTGAGACAGGAGGTTCCCAGGTTACCACTCTACTGGACCTGGAGATACCCTCCAGGTCTGCATTGTTAACTTGCGTCTCAGAAGCCTCTGGCAAACGTCTCTGGTGAAGACGTGCGAAACTCACTCTGCAGGCAGTGTGGAACTGTGAGGGACTGAGGGTGAGCTCAACTCTCAGAAGTAAGATGTTTTTGGACAAGGCGTTCAACTACCTACTCACGTATGGAACTTAGTATGTAGCACCAGTCTACCCCAGGAATTACTAGGAAATCGCTGGATTGAGCTTGGAGGCACTCGTCTTGTGTGCCGGGAGATTCCAGTTACCTCTCCCAACACTTGCGTCAAGCAGCGAGCCTAGGCCTTTTGGAAGCGAAAGGTAGCGGCAGGCAGGATGTAGGGTTACAGGCCATAAGCTCAACTCTCAGAAGTGTGTATGCATGGGAGGCAGATGTCTGCTGCCCACTCGGACATGGGAGTTGGAACCTAGCTACACTCCTATTGAAGAAGGATGTTGGAAATCGCTGTATTCAACTCAGATACACGGGAGTTCAGGCCCAATGCTTACACATGCTTTTCCCGCAACCCATCCCAGCCACTAACATAAGGAGGTTAGCAGGTACGTCTACAGTCAGGCAGGATGCGGGAGGGTTCTGCCCTGTCCTCAGCTCTCACAGGGAAGCTTGCCTAGAAGCCAGCTCTCAACTAGCTGCATTCTTATGACAGTGTGAAGGTAGCAGTATTCTGAGTAAGGAGGTTCCCAGATTACCACTCTACTGCACCTGGAGATACCGTCCAGGTGTGCATTGTTAACTTGCGTCTCAGAAGCCTCTGGCAAAAGTCTCTGGTGAAGACGTGGGAAACTCACTCTGCAGGCAGTGTGGAACTGTGAGGGACTGAGGGTGAGCTCAACTCTCAGCAGTAAGATGATTTTGGACAAGGCGTTCAGCTACCTTCTCACATATGGAACTTAGTATGTAGCACCAGTCTACCCCAGGAATTACTGGGAAATCGCTGGATTGAGCTTGGTGGCACTCGTCTTGTGTGCCGGGAGATTCCAGTTACCTCTCCCAACACTTCGGTGAAGCAGCGAGCCTAGGCCTTTTGGAAGCGAAAGGTAGCTGCAGGCAGGAGGTAGGCTTACAGGCCATAAGCTCAACTCTCAGAAGTGTGTATACATGGGAGGCAGATGTCTGCTACCCACTCGGACATGCGAGTGGGAACCTAGCTACACTCTGATGAAGAAGGACTTTGGAAATCGCTGTATTCAACTCAGATACACGTGGGTTCAGGCACAACGATTCCACATGCTTTTCTCACAACGTTTCCCTGCCACTAACATGAGGACGTTAGCAGCGCCTTCTACAGTCAAGCAGGATGCGGGAGGGTTGTGCCCTGTCCTTAGCTCTCACAGGGAAGCAGGCCTTGAAGCCAGCTGTCAACTAGCTGCATTCTTATGGCAGGGTGAAGGTAGCAGGATTCTGAGACAGGAGGTTCCCAGGTTACCACTCTACTGGACCTGGAGATACCCTCCAGGTCTGCATTGTTAACTTGCGTCTCAGAAGCCTCTGGCAAACGTCTCTGGTGAAGACGTGCGAAACTCACTCTGCAGGCAGTGTGGATCTGTGAGGGACTGAGGGTGAGCTCAACTCTCAGAAGTAAGATGTTTTTGGACAAGGCGTTCAACTACCTACTCACGTATGGAACTTAGTATGTAGCACCAGTCTACCCCAGGAATTACTAGGAAATCGCTTGATTGAGCTTGGAGGCACTCGTCTTGTGTGCCGGGAGATTCCAGTTACCTCTCCCAACACTTGCGTCAAGCAGCGAGCCTAGGCCTTTTGGAAGCGAAAGTTAGCGGCAGGCAGGATGTAGGGTTACAGGCCATAAGCTCAACTCTCAGAAGTGTGTATGCATGGGAGGCAGATGTCTGCTACCCACTCGGACATGGGAGTTGGAACCTAGCTACACTCCTATTGAAGAAGGATGTTGGAAATCGCTGTATTCAACTCAGATACACGGGAGTTCAGGCCCAATGCTTACACATGCTTTTCCCGCAACCCATCCCAGCCACTAACATAAGGAGGTTAGCAGGTACGTCTACAGTCAGGCAGGATGCGGGAGGGTTCTGCCCTGTCCTCAGCTCTCACAGGGAAGCTTGCCTAGAAGCCAGCTCTCAACTAGCTGCATTCTTATGACAGTGTGAAGGTAGCAGTATTCTGAGTAAGGAGGTTCCCAGATTACCACTCTACTGCACCTGGAGATACCGTCCAGGTGTGCATTGTTAACTTGCGTCTCAGAAGCCTCTGGCAAAAGTCTCTGGTGAAGACGTGGGAAACTCACTCTGCAGGCAGTGTGGAACTGTGAGGGACTGAGGGTGAGCTCAACTCTCAGCAGTAAGATGATTTTGGACAAGGCGTTCAGCTACCTTCTCACATATGGAACTTAGTATGTAGCACCAGTCTACCCCAGGAATTACTGGGAAATCGCTGGATTGAGCTTGGTGGCACTAGTCTTGTGTGCCGGGAGATTCCAGTTACCTCTCCCAACACTTCGGTGAAGCAGCGAGCCTAGGCCTTTTGGAAGCGAAAGGTAGCTGCAGGCAGGAGGTAGGCTTACAGGCCATAAGCTCAACTCTCAGAAGTGTGTATACATGGGAGGCAGATGTCTGCTACCCACTCGGACATGCGAGTGGGTACCTAGCTACACTCTGATGAAGAAGGACTTTGGAAATCGCTGTATTCAACTCAGATACACGAGGGTTCAGGCACAACGATTCCACATGCTTTTCTCACAACGTTTCCCTGCCACTAACATGAGGACGTTAGCAGCGCCTTCTACAGTCAAGCAGGATGCGGGAGGGTTGTGCCCTGTCCTTAGCTCTCACAGGGAAGCAGGCCTTGAAGCCAGCTGTCAACTAGCTGCATTCTTATGGCAGGGTGAAGGTAGCAGGATTCTGAGACAGGAGGTTCCCAGGTTACCACTCTACTGGACCTGGAGATACCCTCCAGGTCTGCATTGTTAACTTGCGTCTCAGAAGCCTCTGGCAAACGTCTCTGGTGAAGACGTGCGAAACTCACTCTGCAGGCAGTGTGGAACTGTGAGGGCCTGAGGGTGAGCTCAACTCTCAGAAGTAAGATGTTTTTGGACAAGGCGTTCAACTACCTACTCACGTATGGAACTTAGTATGTAGCACCAGTCTACCCCAGGAATTACTAGGAAATCGCTTGATTGAGCTTGGAGGCACTCGTCTTGTGTGCCGGGAGATTCCAGTTACCTCTCCCAACACTTGCGTCAAGCAGCGAGCCTAGGCCTTTTGGAAGCGAAAGGTAGCGGCAGGCAGGATGTAGGGTTACAGGCCATAAGCTCAACTCTCAGAAGTGTGTATGCATGGGAGGCAGATGTCTGCTGCCCACTCGGACATGGGAGTTGGAACCTAGCTACACTCCTATTGAAGAAGGATGTTGGAAATCGCTGTATTCAACTCAGATACACGGGAGTTCAGGCCCAATGCTTACACATGCTTTTCCCGCAACCCATCCCAGCCACTAACATAAGGAGGTTAGCAGGTACGTCTACAGTCAGGCAGGATGCGGGAGGGTTCTGCCCTGTCCTCAGCTCTCACAGGGAAGCTTGCCTAGAAGCCAGCTCTCAACTAGCTGCATTCTTATGACAGTGTGAAGGTAGCAGTATTCTGAGTAAGGAGGTTCCCAGATTACCACTCTACTGCACCTGGAGATACCGTCCAGGTGTGCATTGTTAACTTGCGTCTCAGAAGCCTCTGGCAAAAGTCTCTGGTGAAGACGTGGGAAACTCACTCTGCAGGCAGTGTGGAACTGTGAGGGACTGAGGGTGAGCTCAACTCTCAGCAGTAAGATGATTTTGGACAAGGCGTTCAGCTACCTTCTCACATATGGAACTTAGTATGTAGCACCAGTCTACCCCAGGAATTACTGGGAAATCGCTGGATTGAGCTTGGTGGCACTAGTCTTGTGTGCCGGGAGATTCCAGTTACCTCTCCCAACACTTCGGTGAAGCAGCGAGCCTAGGCCTTTTGGAAGCGAAAGGTAGCTGCAGGCAGGAGGTAGGCTTACAGGCCATAAGCTCAACTCTCAGAAGTGTGTATACATGGGAGGCAGATGTCTGCTACCCACTCGGACATGCGAGTGGGTACCTAGCTACACTCTGATGAAGAAGGACTTTGGAAATCGCTGTATTCAACTCAGATACACGAGGGTTCAGGCACAACGATTCCACATGCTTTTCTCACAACGTTTCCCTGCCACTAACATGAGGACGTTAGCAGCGCCTTCTACAGTCAAGCAGGATGCGGGAGGGTTGTGCCCTGTCCTTAGCTCTCACAGGGAAGCAGGCCTTGAAGCCAGCTGTCAACTAGCTGCATTCTTATGGCAGGGTGAAGGTAGCAGGATTCTGAGACAGGAGGTTCCCAGGTTACCACTCTACTGGACCTGGAGATACCCTCCAGGTCTGCATTGTTAACTTGCGTCTCAGAAGCCTCTGGCAAACGTCTCTGGTGAAGACGTGCGAAACTCACTCTGCAGGCAGTGTGGAACTGTGAGGGACTGAGGGTGAGCTCAACTCTAGGAAGTAAGATGTTTTTGGACAAGGCGTTCAACTACCTACTCACGTATGGAACTTAGTATGTAGCACCAGTCTACCCCAGGAATTACTAGGAAATCGCTTGATTGAGCTTGGAGGCACTCGTCTTGTGTGCCGGGAGATTCCAGTTACCTCTCCCAACACTTGCGTCAAGCAGCGAGCCTAGGCCTTTTGGAAGCGAAAGGTAGCGGCAGGCAGGATGTAGGGTTACAGGCCATAAGCTCAACTCTCAGAAGTGTGTATGCATGGGAGGCCGATGTCTGCTGCCCACTCGGACATGGGAGTTGGAACCTAGCTACACTCCTATTGAAGAAGGATGTTGGAAATCGCTGTATTCAACTCAGATACACGGGAGTTCAGGCCCAATGCTTACACATGCTTTTCCCGCAACCCATCCCAGCCACTAACATAAGGAGGTTAGCAGGTACGTCTACAGTCAGGCAGGATGCGGGAGGGTTCTGCCCTGTCCTCAGCTCTCACAGGGAAGCTTGCCTAGAAGCCAGCTCTCAACTAGCTGCATTCTTATGACAGTGTGAAGGTAGCAGTATTCTGAGTAAGGAGGTTCCCAGATTAAAACTCTACTGCACCTGGAGATACCGTCCAGGTGTGCATTGTTAACTTGCGTCTCAGAAGCCTCTGGCAAAAGTCTCTGGTGAAGACGTGGGAAACTCACTCTGCAGGCAGTGTGGAACTGTGAGGGACTGAGGGTGAGCTCAACTCTCAGCAGTAAGATGATTTTGGACAAGGCGTTCAGCTACCTTCTCACATATGGAACTTAGTATGTAGCACCAGTCTACCCCAGGAATTACTGGGAAATCGCTGGATTGAGCTTGGTGGCACTCGTCTTGTGTGCCGGGAGATTCCAGTTACCTCTCCCAACACTTCGGTGAAGCAGCGAGCCTAGGCCTTTTGGATGCGAAAGGTAGCTGCAGGCAGGAGGTAGGCTTACAGGCCATAAGCTCAACTCTCAGAAGTGTGTATACATGGGAGGCAGATGTCTGCTACCCACTCGGACATGCGAGTGGGAACCTAGCTACACTCTGATGAAGAAGCACTTTGGAAATCGCTGTATTCAACTCAGATACACGTGGGTTCAGGTACAACGATTCCACATGCTTTTCTCACAACGTTTCCCTGCCACTAATAAGAGGACTTTAGCAGCTCCTTCTACAGTCAAGCAGGATGCGGAGGGTAGTGCCCTGTCTTTAGCTCTCACAGGGAAGCAGGCCTTGAAGCCAGCTGTCAACTAGCTGCATTCTTATGGCAGGGTGAAGGTAGCAGGATTCTGAGACAGGAGGTTCCCAGGTTACCACTCTACTGGACCTGGAGATACCCTCCAGGTCTGCATTGTTAACTTGCGTCTCAGAAGCCTCTGGCAAACGTCTCTGGTGAAGACGTGCGAAACTCACTCTGCAGGCAGTGTGGAACTGTGAGGGACTGAGGGTGAGCTCAACTCTCAGAAGTAAGATGTTTTTGGACAAGGCGTTCAACTACCTACTCACGTATGGAACTTAGTATGTAGCACCAGTCTACCCCAGGAATTACTAGGAAATCGCTGGATTGAGCTTGGAGGCACTCGTCTTGTGTGCCGGGAGATTCCAGTTACCTCTCCCAACACTTGCGTCAAGCAGCGAGCCTAGGCCTTTTGGAAGCGAAAGGTAGCGGCAGGCAGGATGTAGGGTTACAGGCCATAAGCTCAACTCTCAGAAGTGTGTATGCATGGGAGGCAGATGTCTGCTACCCACTCGGACATGGGAGTTGTAACCTAGCTACACTCCTATTGAAGAAGGATGTTGGAAATCGCTGTATTCAACTCAGATACACGGGAGTTCAGGCCCAATGCTTACACATGCTTTTCCCGCAACCCATCCCAGCCACTAACATAAGGAGGTTAGCAGGTACGTCTACAGTCAGGCAGGATGCGGGAGGGTTCTGCCCTGTCCTCAGCTCTCACAGGGAAGCTTGCCTAGAAGCCAGCTCTCAACTAGCTGCATTCTTATGACAGTGTGAAGGTAGCAGTATTCTGAGTAAGGAGGTTCCCAGATTACCACTCTACTGCACCTGGAGATACCGTCCAGGTGTGCATTGTTAACTTGCGTCTCAGAAGCCTCTGGCAAAAGTCTCTGGTGAAGACGTGGGAAACTCACTCTGCAGGCAGTGTGGAACTGTGAGGGACTGAGGGTGAGCTCAACTCTCAGCAGTAAGATGATTTTGGACAAGGCGTTCAGCTACCTTCTCACATATGGAACTTAGTATGTAGCACCAGTCTACCCCAGGAATTACTGGGAAATCGCTGGATTGATCTTGGTGGCACTAGTCTTGTGTGCCGGGAGATTCCAGTTACCTCTCCCAACACTTCGGTGAAGCAGCGAGCCTAGGCCTTTTGGAAGCGAAAGGTAGCTGCAGGCAGGAGGTAGGCTTACAGGCCATAAGCTCAACTCTCAGAAGTG
Organism: Canis aureus; assembly: GCF_053574225.1. Classification (NCBI taxonomy): domain Eukaryota; kingdom Metazoa; phylum Chordata; class Mammalia; order Carnivora; family Canidae; genus Canis; species Canis aureus. Next base: position 112,658 of record NW_027554487.1, read on the forward strand.
TGTATACATGGGAGGCAGATGTCTGCTACCCACTCGGACATGCGAGTGGGAACCTAGCTACACTCTGATGAAGAAGGACTTTGGAAATCGCTGTATTCAACTCAGATACACGTGGGTTCAGGCACAACGATTCCACATGCTTTTCTCACAACGTTTCCCTGCCACTAACATGAGGACGTTAGCAGCGCCTTCTACAGTCAAGCAGGATGCGGGAGGGTTGTGCCCTGTCCTTAGCTCTCACAGGGAAGCAGGCCTTGAAGCCAGCTGTCAACTAGCTGCATTCTTATGGCAGGGTGAAGGTAGCAGGATTCTGAGACAGGAGGTTCCCAGGTTACCACTCTACTGGACCTGGAGATACCCTCCAGGTCTGCATTGTTAACTTGCGTCTCAGAAGCCTCTGGCAAACGTCTCTGGTGAAGACGTGCGAAACTCACTCTGCAGGCAGTGTGGAACTGTGAGGGACTGAGGGTGAGCTCAACTCTCAGAAGTAAGATGTTTTTGGACAAGGCGTTCAACTACCTACTCACGTATGGAACTTAGTATGTAGCACCAGTCTACCCCAGGAATTACTAGGAAATCGCTTGATTGAGCTTGGAGGCACTCGTCTTGTGTGCCGGGAGATTCCAGTTACCTCTCCCAACACTTGCGTCAAGCAGCGAGCCTAGGCCTTTTGGAAGCGAAAGGTAGCGGCAGGCAGGATGTAGGGTTACAGGCCATAAGCTCAACTCTCAGAAGTGTGTATGCATGGGAGGCAGATGTCTGCTGCCCACTCGGACATGGGAGTTGGAACCTAGCTACACTCCTATTGAAGAAGGATGTTGGAAATCGCTGTATTCAACTCAGATACACGGGAGTTCAGGCCCAATGCTTACACATGCTTTTCCCGCAACCCATCCCAGCCACTAACATAAGGAGGTTAGCAGGTACGTCTACAGTCAGGCAGGATGCGGGAGGGTTCTGCCCTGTCCTCAGCTCTCACAGGGAAGCTTGCCTAGAAGCCAGCTCTCAACTAGCTGCATTCTTATGACAGTGTGAAGGTAGCAGTATTCTGAGTAAGGAGGTTCCCAGATTACCACTCTACTGCACCTGGAGATACCGTCCAGGTGTGCATTGTTAACTTGCGTCTCAGAAGCCTCTGGCAAAAGTCTCTGGTGAAGACGTGGGAAACTCACTCTGCAGGCAGTGTGGAACTGTGAGGGACTGAGGGTGAGCTCAACTCTCAGCAGTAAGATGATTTTGGACAAGGCGTTCAGCTACCTTCTCACATATGGAACTTAGTATGTAGCACCAGTCTACCCCAGGAATTACTGGGAAATCGCTGGATTGAGCTTGGTGGCACTCGTCTTGTGTGCCGGGAGATTCCAGTTACCTCTCCCAACACTTCGGTGAAGCAGCGAGCCTAGGCCTTTTGGATGCGAAAGGTAGCTGCAGGCAGGAGGTAGGCTTACAGGCCATAAGCTCAACTCTCAGAAGTGTGTATACATGGGAGGCAGATGTCTGCTACCCACTCGGACATGCGAGTGGGAACCTAGCTACACTCTGATGAAGAAGGACTTTGGAAATCGCTGTATTCAACTCAGATACACGTGGGTTCAGGCACAACGATTCCACATGCTTTTCTCACGACGTTTCCCTGCCACTAACATGAGGACGTTAGCAGCGCCTTCTACAGTCAAGCAGGATGCGGGAGGGTTGTGCCCTGTCCTTAGCTCTCACAGGGAAGCAGGCCTTGAAGCCAGCTGTCAACTAGCTGCATTCTTATGGCAGGGTGAAGGTAGCAGGATTCTGAGACAGGAGGTTCCCAGGTTACCACTCTACTGGACCTGGAGATACCCTCCAGGTCTGCATTGTTAACTTGCGTCTCAGAAGCCTCTGGCAAACGTCTCTGGTGAAGACGTGCGAAACTCACTCTGCAGGCAGTGTGGAACTGTGAGGGACTGAGGGTGGGCTCAACTCTCAGAAGTAAGATGTTTTTGGACAAGGCGTTCAACTACCTACTCACGTATGGAACTTAGTATGTAGCACCAGTCTACCCCAGGAATTACTAGGAAATCGCTTGATTGAGCTTGGAGGCACTCGTCTTGTGTGCCGGGAGATTCCAGTTACCTCTCCCAACACTTGCGTCAAGCAGCGAGCCTAGGCCTTTTGGAAGCGAAAGGTAGCGGCAGGCAGGATGTAGGGTTACAGGCCATAAGCTCAACTCTCAGAAGTGTGTATGCATGGGAGGCAGATGTCTGCTGCCCACACGGACATGGGAGTTCGAACCTAGCTACACTCCTATTGAAGAAGGATGTTGGAAATCGCTGTATTCAACTCAGATACACGGGAGTTCAGGCCCAATGCTTACACATGCTTTTCCCGCAACCCATCCCAGCCACTAACATAAGGAGGTTAGCAGGTACGTCTACAGTCAGGCAGGATGCGGGAGGGTTCTGCCCTGTCCTCAGCTCTCACAGGGAAGCTTGCCTAGAAGCCAGCTCTCAACTAGCTGCATTCTTATGACAGTGTGAAGGTAGCAGTATTCTGAGTAAGGAGGTTCCCAGATTACCACTCTACTGCACCTGGAGATACCGTCCAGGTGTGCATTGTTAACTTGCGTCTCAGAAGCCTCTGGCAAAAGTCTCTGGTGAAGACGTGGGAAACTCACTCTGCAGGCAGTGTGGAACTGTGAGGGACTGAGGGTGAGCTCAACTCTCAGCAGTAAGATGATTTTGGACAAGGCGTTCAGCTACCTTCTCACATATGGAACTTAGTATGTAGCACCAGTCTACCCCAGGAATTACTGGGAAATCGCTGGATTGAGCTTGGTGGCACTCGTCTTGTGTGCCGGGAGATTCCAGTTACCTCTCCCAACACTTCGGTGAAGCAGCGAGCCTAGGCCTTTTGGATGCGAAAGGTAGCTGCAGGCAGGAGGTAGGCTTACAGGCCATAAGCTCAACTCTCAGAAGTGTGTATACATGGGAGGCAGATGTCTGCTACCCACTCGGACATGCGAGTGGGAACCTAGCTACACTCTGATGAAGAAGCACTTTGGAAATCGCTGTATTCAACTCAGATACACGTGGGTTCAGGCACAACGATTCCACATGCTTTTCTCACAACGTTTCCCTGCCACTAATATGAGGACGTTAGCAGCTCCTTCTACAGTCAAGTAGGATGCGGAGGGTTGTGCCCTGTCTTTAGCTCTCACAGGGAAGCAGGCCTTGAAGCCAGCTGTCAACTAGCTGCATTCTTATGGCAGGGTGAAGGTAGCAGGATTCTGAGACAGGAGGTTCCCAGGTTACCACTCTACTGGACCTGGAGATACCCTCCAGGTCTGCATTGTTAACTTGCGTCTCAGAAGCCTCTGGCAAACGTCTCTGGTGAAGACGTGCGATACTCACTCTGCAGGCAGTGTGGAACTGTGAGGGACTGAGGGTGAGCTCAACTCTCAGAAGTAAGATGTTTTTGGACAAGGCGTTCAACTACCTACTCACGTATGGAACTTAGTATGTAGCACCAGTCTACCCCAGGAATTACTAGGAAATCGCTTGATTGAGCTTGGAGGCACTCGTCTTGTGTGCCGGGAGATTCCAGTTACCTCTCCCAACACTTGCGTCAAGCAGCGAGCCTAGGCCTTTTGGAAGCGAAAGGTAGCGGCAGGCAGGATGTAGGGTTACAGGCCATAAGCTCAACTCTCAGAAGTGTGTATGCATGGGAGGCAGATGTCTGCTACCCACTCGGACATGGGAGTTGGAACCTAGCTACACTCCTATTGAAGAAGGATGTTGGAAATCGCTGTATTCAACTCAGATACACGGGAGTTCAGGCCCAATGCTTACACATGCTTTTCCCGCAACCCATCCCAGCCACTAACATAAGGAGGTTAGCAGGTACGTCTACAGTCAGGCAGGATGCGGGAGGGTTCTGCCCTGTCCTCAGCTCTCACAGGGAAGCTTGCCTAGAAGCCAGCTCTCAACTAGCTGCATTCTTATGACAGTGTGAAGGTAGCAGTATTCTGAGTAAGGAGGTTCCCAGATTACCACTCTACTGCACCTGGAGATACCCTCCAGGTGTGCATTGTTAACTTCCGTCTCAGAAGCCTCTGGCAAAAGTCTCTGGTGAAGACGTGGGAAACTCACTCTGCAGGCAGTGTGGAACTGTGAGGGACTGAGGGTGAGCTCAACTCTCAGCAGTAAGATGATTTTGGACAAGGCGTTCAGCTACCTTCTCACATATGGAACTTAGTATGTAGCACCAGTCTACCCCAGGAATTACTGGGAAATCGCTGGATTGAGCTTGGTGGCACTAGTCTTGTGTGCCGGGAGATTCCAGTTACCTCTCCCAACACTTCGGTGAAGCAGCGAGCCTAGGCCTTTTGGATGCGAAAGGTAGCTGCAGGCAGGAGGTAGGCTTACAGGCCATAAGCTCAACTCTCAGAAGTGTGTATACATGGGAGGCAGATGTCTGCTACCCACTCGGACATGCGAGTGGGAACCTAGCTACACTCTGATGAAGAAGGACTTTGGAAATCGCTGTATTCAACTCAGATACACGTGGGTTCAGGCACAACGATTCCACATGCTTTTCTCACAACGTTTCCCTGCCACTAACATGAGGACGTTAGCAGCGCCTTCTACAGTCAAGCAGGATGCGGGAGGGTTGTGCCCTGTCTTTAGCTCTCACAGGGAAGCAGGCCTTGAAGCCAGCTGTCAACTAGCTGCATTCTTATGGCAGGGTGAAGGTAGCAGGATTCGGAGACAGGAGGTTCCCAGGTTACCACTCTACTGGACCTGGAGATACCCTCCAGGTCTGCATTGTTAACTTGCGTCTCAGAAGCCTCTGGCAAACGTCTCTGGTGAAGACGTGCGAAACTCACTCTGCAGGCAGTGTGGAACTGTGAGGGACTGAGGGTGGGCTCAACTCTCAGAAGTAAGATGTTTTTGGACAAGGCGTTCAACTACCTACTCACGTATGGAACTTAGTATGTAGCACCAGTCTACCCCAGGAATTACTAGGAAATCGCTTGATTGAGCTTGGAGGCACTCGTCTTGTGTGCCGGGAGATTCCAGTTACCTCTCCCAACACTTGCGTCAAGCAGCGAGCCTAGGCCTTTTGGAAGCGAAAGGTAGCGGCAGGCAGGATGTAGGGTTACAGGCCATAAGCTCAACTCTCAGAAGTGTGTATGCATGGGAGGCAGATGTCTGCTGCCCACTCGGACATGGGAGTTGGAACCTAGCTACACTCCTATTGAAGAAGGATGTTGGAAATCGCTGTATTCAACTCAGATACACGGGAGTTCAGGCCCAATGCTTACACATGCTTTTCCCGCAACCCATCCCAGCCACTAACATAAGGAGGTTAGCAGGTACGTCTACAGTCAGGCAGGATGCGGGAGGGTTCTGCCCTGTCCTCAGCTCTCACAGGGAAGCTTGCCTAGAAGCCAGCTCTCAACTAGCTGCATTCTTATGACAGTGTGAAGGTAGCAGTATTCTGAGTAAGGAGGTTCCCAGATTACCACTCTACTGCACCTGGAGATACCGTCCAGGTGTGCATTGTTAACTTGCGTCTCAGAAGCCTCTGGCAAAAGTCTCTGGTGAAGACGTGGGAAACTCACTCTGCAGGCAGTGTGGAACTGTGAGGGACTGAGGGTGAGCTCAACTCTCAGCAGTAAGATGATTTTGGACAAGGCGTTCAGCTACCTTCTCACATATGGAACTTAGTATGTAGCACCAGTCTACCCCAGGAATTACTGGGAAATCGCTGGATTGAGCTTGGTGGCACTAGTCTTGTGTGCCGGGAGATTCCAGTTACCTCTCCCAACACTTCGGTGAAGCAGCGAGCCTAGGCCTTTTGGATGCGAAAGGTAGCTGCAGGCAGGAGGTAGGCTTACAGGCCATAAGCTCAACTCTCAGAAGTGTGTATACATGGGAGGCAGATGTCTGCTACCCACTCGGACATGCGAGTGGGAACCTAGCTACACTCTGATGAAGAAGGACTTTGGAAATCGCTGTATTCAACTCAGATACACGTGGGTTCAGGCACAACGATTCCACATGCTTTTCTCACAACGTTTCCCTGCCACTAACATGAGGACGTTAGCAGCGCCTTCTACAGTCAAGCAGGATGCGGGAGGGTTGTGCCCTGTCCTTAGCTCTCACAGGGAAGCAGGCCTTGAAGCCAGCTGTCAACTAGCTGCATTCTTATGGCAGGGTGAAGGTAGCAGGATTCTGAGACAGGAGGTTCCCAGGTTACCACTCTACTGGACCTGGAGATACCCTCCAGGTCTGCATTGTTAACTTGCGTCTCAGAAGCCTCTGGCAAACGTCTCTGGTGAAGACGTGCGAAACTCACTCTGCAGGCAGTGTGGAACTGTGAGGGACTGAGGGTGAGCTCAACTCTCAGAAGTAAGATGTTTTTGGACAAGGCGTTCAACTACCTACTCACGTATGGAACTTAGTATGTAGCACCAGTCTACCCCAGGAATTACTAGGAAATCGCTTGATTGAGCTTGGAGGCACTCGTCTTGTGTGCCGGGAGATTCCAGTTACCTCTCCCAACACTTGCGTCAAGCAGCGAGCCTAGGCCTTTTGGAAGCGAAAGGTAGCGGCAGGCAGGATGTAGGGTTACAGGCCATAAGCTCAACTCTCAGAAGTGTGTATGCATGGGAGGCAGATGTCTGCTACCCACTCGGACATGGGAGTTGGAACCTAGCTACACTCCTATTGAAGAAGGATGTTGGAAATCGCTGTATTCAACTCAGATACACGGGAGTTCAGGCCCAATGCTTACACATGCTTTTCCCGCAACCCATCCCAGCCACTAACATAAGGAGGTTAGCAGGTACGTCTACAGTCAGGCAGGATGCGGGAGGGTTCTGCCCTGTCCTCAGCTCTCACAGGGAAGCTTGCCTAGAAGCCAGCTCTCAACTAGCTGCATTCTTATGACAGTGTGAAGGTAGCAGTATTCTGAGTAAGGAGGTTCCCAGATTACCACTCTACTGCACCTGGAGATACCGTCCAAGTGTGCATTGTTAACTTGCGTCTCAGAAGCCTCTGGCAAAAGTCTCTGGTGAAGACGTGGGAAACTCACTCTGCAGGCAGTGTGGAACTGTGAGGGACTGAGGGTGAGCTCAACTCTCAGCAGTAAGATGATTTTGGACAAGGCGTTCAGCTACCTTCTCACATATGGAACTTAGTATGTAGCACCAGTCTACCCCAGGAATTACTGGGAAATCGCTGGATTGAGCTTGGTGGCACTAGTCTTGTGTGCCGGGAGATTCCAGTTACCTCTCCCAACACTTCGGTGAAGCAGCGAGCCTAGGCCTTTTGGAAGCGAAAGGTAGCTGCAGGCAGGAGGTAGGCTTACAGGCCATAAGCTCAACTCTCAGAAGTGTGTATACATGGGAGGCAGATGTCTGCTACCCACTCGGACATGCGAGTGGGAACCTAGCTACACTCTGATGAAGAAGGACTTTGGAAATCGCTGTATTCAACTCAGATACACGTGGGTTCAGGCACAACGATTCCACATGCTTTTCTCACAACGTTTCCCTGCCACTAACATGAGGACGTTAGCAGCGCCTTCTACAGTCAAGCAGGATGCGGGAGGGTTGTGCCCTGTCCTTAGCTCTCACAGGGAAGCAGGCCTTGAAGCCAGCTGTCAACTAGCTGCATTCTTATGGCAGGGTGAAGGTAGCAGGATTCTGAGACAGGAGGTTCCCAGGTTACCACTCTACTGGACCTGGAGATACCCTCCAGGTCTGCATTGTTAACTTGCGTCTCAGAAGCCTCTGGCAAACGTCTCTGGTGAAGACGTGCGAAACTCACTCTGCAGGCAGTGTGGAACTGTGAGGGACTGAGGGTGAGCTCAACTCTCAGAAGTAAGATGTTTTTGGACAAGGCGTTCAACTACATACTCACGTATGGAACTTAGTATGTAGCACCAGTCTACCCCAGGAATTACTAGGAAATCGCTTGATTGAGCTTGGAGGCACTCGTCTTGTGTGCCGGGAGATTCCAGTTACCTCTCCCAACACTTGCGTCAAGCAGCGAGCCTAGGCCTTTTGGAAGCGAAAGGTAGCGGCAGGCAGGATGTAGGGTTACAGGCCATAAGCTCAACTCTCAGAAGTGTGTATGCATGGGAGGCAGATGTCTGCTGCCCACTCGGACATGGGAGTTGGAACCTAGCTACACTCCTATTGAAGAAGGATGTTGGAAATCGCTGTATTCAACTCAGATACACGGGAGTTCAGGCCCAATGCTTACACATGCTTTTCCCGCAACCCATCCCAGCCACTAACATAAGGAGGTTAGCAGGTACGTCTACAGTCAGGCAGGATGCGGGAGGGTTCTGCCCTGTCCTCAGCTCTCACAGGGAAGCTTGCCTAGAAGCCAGCTCTCAACTAGCTGCATTCTTATGACAGTGTGAAGGTAGCAGTATTCTGAGTAAGGAGGTTCCCAGATTACCACTCTACTGCACCTGGAGATACCGTCCAGGTGTGCATTGTTAACTTGCGTCTCAGAAGCCTCTGGCAAAAGTCTCTGGTGAAGACGTGGGAAACTCACTCTGCAGGCAGTGTGGAACTGTGAGGGACTGAGGGTGAGCTCAACTCTCAGCAGTAAGATGATTTTGGACAAGGCGTTCAGCTACCTTCTCACATATGGAACTTAGTATGTAGCACCAGTCTACCCCAGGAATTACTGGGAAATCGCTGGATTGAGCTTGGTGGCACTCGTCTTGTGTGCCGGGAGATTCCAGTTACCTCTCCCAACACTTCGGTGAAGCAGCGAGCCTAGGCCTTTTGGAAGCGAAAGGTAGCTGCAGGCAGGAGGTAGGCTTACAGGCCATAAGCTCAACTCTCAGAAGTGTGTATACATGGGAGGCAGATGTCTGCTACCCACTCGGACATGCGAGTGGGAACCTAGCTACACTCTGATGAAGAAGGACTTTGGAAATCGCTGTATTCAACTCAGATACACGTGGGTTCAGGCACAACGATTCCACATGCTTTTCTCACAACGTTTCCCTGCCACTAACATGAGGACGTTAGCAGCGCCTTCTACAGTCAAGCAGGATGCGGGAGGGTTGTGCCCTGTCCTTAGCTCTCACAGGGAAGCAGGCCTTGAAGCCAGCTGTCAACTAGCTGCATTCTTATGGCAGGGTGAAGGTAGCAGGATTCTGAGACAGGAGGTTCCCAGGTTACCACTCTACTGGACCTGGAGGTCTGCATTGTTAACTTGCGTCTCAGAAGCCTCTGGCAAACGTCTCTGGTGAAGACGTGCGAAACTCACTCTGCAGGCAGTGTGGAACTGTGAGGGACTGAGGGTGAGCTCAACTCTCAGAAGTAAGATGTTTTTGGACAAGGCGTTCAACTACCTACTCACGTATGGAACTTAGTATGTAGCACCAGTCTACCCCAGGAATTACTAGGAAATCGCTTGATTGAGCTTGGAGGCACTCGTCTTGTGTGCCGGGAGATTCCAGTTACCTCTCCCAACACTTGCGTCAAGCAGCGAGCCTAGGCCTTTTGGAAGCGAAAGGTAGCGGCAGGCAGGATGTAGGGTTACAGGCCATAAGCTCAACTCTCAGAAGTGTGTATGCATGGGAGGCAGATGTCTGCTGCCCACACGGACATGGGAGTTGGAACCTAGCTACACTCCTATTGAAGAAGGATGTTGGAAATCGCTGTATTCAACTCAGATACACGGGAGTTCAGGCCCAATGCTTACACATGCTTTTCCCGCAACCCATCCCAGCCACTAACATAAGGAGGTTAGCAGGTACGTCTACAGTCAGGCAGGATGCGGGAGGGTTCTGCCCTGTCCTCAGCTCTCACAGGGAAGCTTGCCTAGAAGCCAGCTCTCAACTAGCTGCATTCTTATGACAGTGTGAAGGTAGCAGTATTCTGAGTAAGGAGGTTCCCAGATTACCACTCTACTGCACCTGGAGATACCGTCCAGGTGTGCATTGTTAACTTGCGTCTCAGAAGCCTCTGGCAAAAGTCTCTGGTGAAGACGTGGGAAACTCACTCTGCAGGCAGTGTGGAACTGTGAGGGACTGAGGGTGAGCTCAACTCTCAGCACTAAGATGATTTTGGACAAGGCGTTCAGCTACCTTCTCACATATGGAACTTAGTATGTAGCACCAGTCTACCCCAGGAATTACTGGGAAATCGCTGGATTGAGCTTGGTGGCACTCGTCTTGTGTGCCGGGAGATTCCAGTTACCTCTCCCAACACTTCGGTGAAGCAGCGAGCCTAGGCCTTTTGGAAGCGAAAGGTAGCTGCAGGCAGGAGGTAGGCTTACAGGCCATAAGCTCAACTCTCAGAACTGTGTATACATGGGAGGCAGATGTCTGCTACCCACTCGGACATGCGAGTGGGAACCTAGCTACACTCTGATGAAGAAGGACTTTGGAAATCGCTGTATTCAACTCAGATACACGTGGGTTCAGGCACAACGATTCCACATGCTTTTCTCACAACGTTTCCCTGCCACTAACATGAGGACGTTAGCAGCGCCTTCTACAGTCAAGCAGGATGCGGGAGGGTTGTGCCCTGTCCTTAGCTCTCACAGGGAAGCAGGCCTTGAAGCCAGCTGTCAACTAGCTGCATTCTTATGGCAGGGTGAAGGTAGCAGGATTCTGAGACAGGAGGTTCCCAGGTTACCACTCTACTGGACCTGGAGATACCCTCCAGGTCTGCATTGTTAACTTGCGTCTCAGAAGCCTCTGGCAAACGTCTCTGGTGAAGACGTGCGAAACTCACTCTGCAGGCAGTGTGGAACTGTGAGGGACTGAGGGTGAGCTCAACTCTCAGAAGTAAGATGTTTTTGGACAAGGCGTTCAACTACATACTCACGTATGGAACTTAGTATGTAGCACCAGTCTACCCCAGGAATTACTAGGAAATCGCTTGATTGAGCTTGGAGGCACTCGTCTTGTGTGCCGGGAGATTCCAGTTACCTCTCCCAACACTTGCGTCAAGCAGCGAGCCTAGGCCTTTTGGAAGCGAAAGGTAGCGGCAGGCAGGATGTAGGGTTACAGGCCATAAGCTCAACTCTCAGAAGTGTGTATGCATGGGAGGCAGATGTCTGCTGCCCACTCGGACATGGGAGTTGGAACCTAGCTACACTCCTATTGAAGAAGGATGTTGGAAATCGCTGTATTCAACTCAGATACACGGGAGTTCAGGCCCAATGCTTACACATGCTTTTCCCGCAACCCATCCCAGCCACTAACATAAGGAGGTTAGCAGGTACGTCTACAGTCAGGCAGGATGCGGGAGGGTTCTGCCCTGTCCTCAGCTCTCACAGGGAAGCTTGCCTAGAAGCCAGCTCTCAACTAGCTGCATTCTTATGACAGTGTGAAGGTAGCAGTATTCTGAGTAAGGAGGTTCCCAGATTACCACTCTACTGCACCTGGAGATACCGTCCAGGTGTGCATTGTTAACTTGCGTCTCAGAAGCCTCTGGCAAAAGTCTCTGGTGAAGACGTGGGAAACTCACTCTGCAGGCAGTGTGGAACTGTGAGGGACTGAGGGTGAGCTCAACTCTCAGCAGTAAGATGATTTTGGACAAGGCGTTCAGCTACCTTCTCACATATGGAACTTAGTATGTAGCACCAGTCTACCCCAGGAATTACTGGGAAATCGCTGGATTGAGCTTGGTGGCACTAGTCTTGTGTGCCGGGAGATTCCAGTTACCTCTCCCAACACTTCGGTGAAGCAGCGAGCCTAGGCCTTTTGGAAGCGAAAGGTAGCTGCAGGCAGGAGGTAGGCTTACAGGCCATAAGCTCAACTCTCAGAAGTGTGTATACATGGGAGGCAGATGTCTGCTACCCACTCGGACATGCGAGTGGGAACCTAGCTACACTCTGATGAAGAAGGACTTTGGAAATCGCTGTATTCAACTCAGATACACGTGGGTTCAGGCACAACGATTCCACATGCTTTTCTCACAACGTTTCCCTGCCACTAACATGAGGACGTTAGCAGCGCCTTCTACAGTCAAGCAGGATGCGGGAGGGTTGTGCCCTGTCCTTAGCTCTCACAGGGAAGCAGGCCTTGAAGCCAGCTGTCAACTAGCTGCATTCTTATGGCAGGGTGAAGGTAGCAGGATTCTGAGACAGGAGGTTCCCAGGTTACCACTCTACTGGACCTGGAGATACCCTCCAGGTCTGCATTGTTAACTTGCGTCTCAGAAGCCTCTGGCAAACGTCTCTGGTGAAGACGTGCGAAACTCACTCTGCAGGCAGTGTGGAACTGTGAGGGACTGAGGGTGAGCTCAACTCTCAGAAGTAAGATGTTTTTGGACAAGGCGTTCAACTACATACTCACGTATGGAACTTAGTATGTAGCACCAGTCTACCCCAGGAATTACTAGGAAATCGCTTGATTGAGCTTGGAGGCACTCGTCTTGTGTGCCGGGAGATTCCAGTTACCTCTCCCAACACTTGCGTCAAGCAGCGAGCCTAGGCCTTTTGGAAGCGAAAGGTAGCGGCAGGCAGGATGTAGGGTTACAGGCCATAAGCTCAACTCTCAGAAGTGTGTATGCATGGGAGGCAGATGTCTGCTGCCCACTCGGACATGGGAGTTGGAACCTAGCTACACTCCTATTGAAGAAGGATGTTGGAAATCGCTGTATTCAACTCAGATACACGGGAGTTCAGGCCCAATGCTTACACATGCTTTTCCCGCAACCCATCCCAGCCACTAACATAAGGAGGTTAGCAGGTACGTCTACAGTCAGGCAGGATGCGGGAGGGTTCTGCCCTGTCCTCAGCTCTCACAGGGAAGCTTGCCTAGAAGCCAGCTCTCAACTAGCTGCATTCTTATGACAGTGTGAAGGTAGCAGTATTCTGAGTAAGGAGGTTCCCAGATTACCACTCTACTGCACCTGGAGATACCGTCCAGGTGTGCATTGTTAACTTGCGTCTCAGAAGCCTCTGGCAAAAGTCTCTGGTGAAGACGTGGGAAACTCACTCTGCAGGCAGTGTGGAACTGTGAGGGACTGAGGGTGAGCTCAACTCTCAGCAGTAAGATGATTTTGGACAAGGCGTTCAGCTACCTTCTCACATATGGAACTTAGTATGTAGCACCAGTCTACCCCAGGAATTACTGGGAAATCGCTGGATTGAGCTTGGTGGCACTCGTCTTGTGTGCCGGGAGATTCCAGTTACCTCTCCCAACACTTCGGTGAAGCAGCGAGCCTAGGCCTTTTGGAAGCGAAAGGTAGCTGCAGGCAGGAGGTAGGCTTACAGGCCATAAGCTCAACTCTCAGAAGTGTGTATACATGGGAGGCAGATGTCTGCTACCCACTCGGACATGCGAGTGGGAACCTAGCTACACTCTGATGAAGAAGGACTTTGGAAATCGCTGTATTCAACTCAGATACACGTGGGTTCAGGCACAACGATTCCACATGCTTTTCTCACAACGTTTCCCTGCCACTAACATGAGGACGTTAGCAGCGCCTTCTACAGTCAAGCAGGATGCGGGAGGGTTGTGCCCTGTCCTTAGCTCTCACAGGGAAGCAGGCCTTGAAGCCAGCTGTCAACTAGCTGCATTCTTATGGCAGGGTGAAGGTAGCAGGATTCTGAGACAGGAGGTTCCCAGGTTACCACTCTACTGGACCTGGAGATACCCTCCAGGTCTGCATTGTTAACTTGCGTCTCAGAAGCCTCTGGCAAACGTCTCTGGTGAAGACGTGCGAAACTCACTGTGCAGGCAGTGTGGAACTGTGAGGGACTGAGGGTGAGCTCAACTCTCAGAAGTAAGATGTTTTTGGACAAGGCGTTCAACTACCTACTCACGTATGGAACTTAGTATGTAGCACCAGTCTACCCCAGGAATTACTAGGAAATCGCTTGATTGAGCTTGGAGGCACTCGTCTTGTGTGCCGGGAGATTCCAGTTACCTCTCCCAACACTTGCGTCAAGCAGCGAGCCTAGGCCTTTTGGAAGCGAAAGGTAGCGGCAGGCAGGATGTAGGGTTACAGGCCATAAGCTCAACTCTCAGAAGTGTGTATGCATGGGAGGCAGATGTCTGCTACCCACTCGGACATGGGAGTTGGAACCTAGCTACACTCCTATTGAAGAAGGATGTTGGAAATCGCTGTATTCAACTCAGATACACGGGAGTTCAGGCCCAATGCTTACACATGCTTTTCCCGCAACCCATCCCAGCCACTAACATAAGGAGGTTAGCAGGTACGTCTACAGTCAGGCAGGATGCGGGAGGGTTCTGCCCTGTCCTCAGCTCTCACAGGGAAGCTTGCCTAGAAGCCAGCTCTCAACTAGCTGCATTCTTATGACAGTGTGAAGGTAGCAGTATTCTGAGTAAGGAGGTTCCCAGATTACCACTCTACTGCACCTGGAGATACCGTCCAGGTGTGCATTGTTAACTTGCGTCTCAGAAGCCTCTGGCAAAAGTCTCTGGTGAAGACGTGGGAAACTCACTCTGCAGGCAGTGTGGAACTGTGAGGGACTGAGGGTGAGCTCAACTCTCAGCAGTAAGATGATTTTGGACAAGGCGTTCAGCTACCTTCTCACATATGGAACTTAGTATGTAGCACCAGTCTACCCCAGGAATTACTGGGAAATCGCTGGATTGAGCTTGGTGGCACTAGTCTTGTGTGCCGGGAGATTCCAGTTACCTCTCCCAACACTTCGGTGAAGCAGCGAGCCTAGGCCTTTTGGAAGCGAAAGGTAGCTGCAGGCAGGAGGTAGGCTTACAGGCCATAAGCTCAACTCTCAGAAGTGTGTATACATGGGAGGCAGATGTCTGCTACCCACTCGGACATGCGAGTGGGTACCTAGCTACACTCTGATGAAGAAGGACTTTGGAAATCGCTGTATTCAACTCAGATACACGAGGGTTCAGGCACAACGATTCCACATGCTTTTCTCACAACGTTTCCCTGCCACTAACATGAGGACGTTAGCAGCGCCTTCTACAGTCAAGCAGGATGCGGGAGGGTTGTGCCCTGTCCTTAGCTCTCACAGGGAAGCAGGCCTTGAAGCCAGCTGTCAACTAGCTGCATTCTTATGGCAGGGTGAAGGTAGCAGGATTCTGAGACAGGAGGTTCCCAGGTTACCACTCTACTGGACCTGGAGATACCCTCCAGGTCTGCATTGTTAACTTGCGTCTCAGAAGCCTCTGGCAAACGTCTCTGGTGAAGACGTGCGAAACTCACTCTGCAGGCAGTGTGGAACTGTGAGGGACTGAGGGTGAGCTCAACTCTAGGAAGTAAGATGTTTTTGGACAAGGCGTTCAACTACCTACTCACGTATGGAACTTAGTATGTAGCACCAGTCTACCCCAGGAATTACTAGGAAATCGCTTGATTGAGCTTGGAGGCACTCGTCTTGTGTGCCGGGAGATTCCAGTTACCTCTCCCAACACTTGCGTCAAGCAGCGAGCCTAGGCCTTTTGGAAGCGAAAGGTAGCGGCAGGCAGGATGTAGGGTTACAGGCCATAAGCTCAACTCTCAGAAGTGTGTATGCATGGGAGGCAGATGTCTGCTGCCCACTCGGACATGGGAGTTGGAACCTAGCTACACTCCTATTGAAGAAGGATGTTGGAAATCGCTGTATTCAACTCAGATACACGGGAGTTCAGGCCCAATGCTTACACATGCTTTTCCCGCAACCCATCCCAGCCACTAACATAAGGAGGTTAGCAGGTACGTCTACAGTCAGGCAGGATGCGGGAGGGTTCTGCCCTGTCCTCAGCTCTCACAGGGAAGCTTGCCTAGAAGCCAGCTCTCAACTAGCTGCATTCTTATGACAGTGTGAAGGTAGCAGTATTCTGAGTAAGGAGGTTCCCAGATTAAAACTCTACTGCACCTGGAGATACCGTCCAGGTGTGCATTGTTAACTTGCGTCTCAGAAGCCTCTGGCAAAAGTCTCTGGTGAAGACGTGGGAAACTCACTCTGCAGGCAGTGTGGAACTGTGAGGGACTGAGGGTGAGCTCAACTCTCAGCAGTAAGATGATTTTGGACAAGGCGTTCAGCTACCTTCTCACATATGGAACTTAGTATGTAGCACCAGTCTACCCCAGGAATTACTGGGAAATCGCTGGATTGAGCTTGGTGGCACTCGTCTTGTGTGCCGGGAGATTCCAGTTACCTCTCCCAACACTTCGGTGAAGCAGCGAGCCTAGGCCTTTTGGAAGCGAAAGGTAGCTGCAGGCAGGAGGTAGGCTTACAGGCCATAAGCTCAACTCTCAGAAGTGTGTATACATAGGAGGCAGATGTCTGCTACCCACTCGGACATGCGAGTGGGAACCTAGCTACACTCTGATGAAGAAGGACTTTGGAAATCGCTGTATTCAACTCAGATACACGTGGGTTCAGGCACAACGATTCCACATGCTTTTCTCACAACGTTTCCCTGCCACTAACATGAGGACGTTAGCAGCGCCTTCTACAGTCAAGCAGGATGCGGGAGGGTTGTGCCCTGTCCTTAGCTCTCACAGGGAAGCAGGCCTTGAAGCCAGCTGTCAACTAGCTGCATTCTTATGGCAGGGTGAAGGTAGCAGGATTCTGAGACAGGAGGTTCCCAGGTTACCACTCTACTGGACCTGGAGATACCCTCCAGGTCTGCATTGTTAACTTGCGTCTCAGAAGCCTCTGGCAAACGTCTCTGGTGAAGACGTGCGAAACTCACTCTGCAGGCAGTGTGGAACTGTGAGGGACTGAGGGTGAGCTCAACTCTCAGAAGTAAGATGTTTTTGGACAAGGCGTTCAACTACCTACTCACGTATGGAACTTAGTATGTAGCACCAGTCTACCCCAGGAATTACTAGGAAATCGCTTGATTGAGCTTGGAGGCACTCGTCTTGTGTGCCGGGAGATTCCAGTTACCTCTCCCAACACTTGCGTCAAGCAGCGAGCCTAGGCCTTTTGGAAGCGAAAGGTAGCGGCAGGCAGGATGTAGGGTTACAGGCCATAAGCTCAACTCTCAGAAGTGTGTATGCATGGGAGGCAGATGTCTGCTACCCACTCGGACATGGGAGTTGGAACCTAGCTACACTCCTATTGAAGAAGGATGTTGGAAATCGCTGTATTCAACTCAGATACACGGGAGTTCAGGCCCAATGCTTACACATGCTTTTCCCGCAACCCATCCCAGCCACTAACATAAGGAGGTTAGCAGGTACGTCTACAGTCAGGCAGGATGCGGGAGGGTTCTGCCCTGTCCTCAGCTCTCACAGGGAAGCTTGCCTAGAAGCCAGCTCTCAACTAGCTGCATTCTTATGACAGTGTGAAGGTAGCAGTATTCTGAGTAAGGAGGTTCCCAGATTACCACTCTACTGCACCTGGAGATACCGTCCAGGTGTGCATTGTTAACTTGCGTCTCAGAAGCCTCTGGCAAAAGTCTCTGGTGAAGACGTGGGAAACTCACTCTGCAGGCAGTGTGGAACTGTGAGGGACTGAGGGTGAGCTCAACTCTCAGCAGTAAGATGATTTTGGACAAGGCGTTCAGCTACCTTCTCACATATGGAACTTAGTATGTAGCACCAGTCTACCCCAGGAATTACTGGGAAATCGCTGGATTGAGCTTGGTGGCACTCGTCTTGTGTGCCGGGAGATTCCAGTTACCTCTCCCAACACTTCGGTGAAGCAGCGAGCCTAGGCCTTTTGGATGCGAAAGGTAGCTGCAGGCAGGAGGTAGGCTTACAGGCCATAAGCTCAACTCTCAGAAGTGTGTATACATGGGAGGCAGATGTCTGCTACCCACTCGGACATGCGAGTGGGAACCTAGCTACACTCTGATGAAGAAGCACTTTGGAAATCGCTGTATTCAACTCAGATACACGTGGGTTCAGGTACAACGATTCCACATGCTTTTCTCACAACGTTTCCCTGCCACTAATAAGAGGACTTTAGCAGCTCCTTCTACAGTCAAGCAGGATGCGGAGGGTTGTGCCCTGTCTTTAGCTCTCACAGGGAAGCAGGCCTTGAAGCCAGCTGTCAACTAGCTGCATTCTTATGGCAGGGTGAAGGTAGCAGGATTCTGAGACAGGAGGTTCCCAGGTTACCACTCTACTGGACCTGGAGATACCCTCCAGGTCTGCATTGTTAACTTGCGTCTCAGAAGCCTCTGGCAAACGTCTCTGGTGAAGACGTGCGAAACTCACTCTGCAGGCAGTGTGGAACTGTGAGGGACTGAGGGTGGGCTCAACTCTCAGAAGTAAGATGTTTTTGGACAAGGCGTTCAACTACCTACTCACGTATGGAACTTAGTATGTAGCACCAGTCTACACCAGGAATTACTAGGAAATCGCTTGATTGAGCTTGGAGGCACTCGTCTTGTGTGCCGGGAGATTCCAGTTACCTCTCCCAACACTTGCGTCAAGCAGCGAGCCTAGGCCTTTTGGAAGCGAAAGGTAGCGGCAGGCAGGATGTAGGGTTACAGGCCATAAGCTCAACTCTCAGAAGTGTGTATGCATGGGAGGCAGATGTCTGCTGCCCACTCGGACATGGGAGTTGGAACCTAGCTACACTCCTATTGAAGAAGGATGTTGGAAATCGCTGTATTCAACTCAGATACACGGGAGTTCAGGCCCAATGCTTACACATGCTTTTCCCGCAACCCATCCCAGCCACTAACATAAGGAGGTTAGCAGGTACGTCTACAGTCAGGCAGGATGCGGGAGGGTTCTGCCCTGTCCTCAGCTCTCACAGGGAAGCTTGCCTAGAAGCCAGCTCTCAACTAGCTGCATTCTTATGACAGTGTGAAGGTAGCAGTATTCTGAGTAAGGAGGTTCCCAGATTACCACTCTACTGCACCTGGAGATACCGTCCAGGTGTGCATTGTTAACTTGCGTCTCAGAAGCCTCTGGCAAAAGTCTCTGGTGAAGACGTGGGAAACTCACTCTGCAGGCAGTGTGGAACTGTGAGGGACTGAGGGTGAGCTCAACTCTCAGCAGTAAGATGATTTTGGACAAGGCGTTCAGCTACCTTCTCACATATGGAACTTAGTATGTAGCACCAGTCTACCCCAGGAATTACTGGGAAATCGCTGGATTGAGCTTGGTGGCACTAGTCTTGTGTGCCGGGAGATTCCAGTTACCTCTCCCAACACTTCGGTGAAGCAGCGAGCCTAGGCCTTTTGGATGCGAAAGGTAGCTGCAGGCAGGAGGTAGGCTTACAGGCCATAAGCTCAACTCTCAGAAGTGTGTATACATGGGAGGCAGATGTCTGCTACCCACTCGGACATGCGAGTGGGAACCTAGCTACACTCTGATGAAGAAGCACTTTGGAAATCGCTGTATTCAACTCAGATACACGTGGGTTCAGGCACAACGATTCCACATGCTTTTCTCACAACGTTTCCCTGCCACTAACATGAGGACGTTAGCAGCGCCTTCTACAGTCAAGCAGGATGCGGGAGGGTTGTGCCCTGTCCTTAGCTCTCACAGGGAAGCAGGCCTTGAAGCCAGCTGTCAACTAGCTGCATTCTTATGGCAGGGTCAAGGTAGCAGGATTCTGAGACAGGAGGTTCCCAGGTTACCACTCTACTGGACCTGGAGATACCCTCCAGGTCTGCATTGTTAACTTGCGTCTCAGAAGCCTCTGGCAAACGTCTCTGGTGAAGACGTGCGAAACTCACTCTGCAGGCAGTGTGGAACTGTGAGGGACTGAGGGTGAGCTCAACTCTCAGAAGTAAGATGTTTTTGGACAAGGCGTTCAACTACCTACTCACGTATGGAACTTAGTATGTAGCACCAGTCTACCCCAGGAATTACTAGGAAATCGCTGGATTGAGCTTGGAGGCACTCGTCTTGTGTGCCGGGAGATTCCAGTTACCTCTCCCAACACTTGCGTCAAGCAGCGAGCCTAGGCCTTTTGGAAGCGAAAGGTAGCGGCAGGCAGGATGTAGGGTTACAGGCCATAAGCTCAACTCTCAGAAGTGTGTATGCATGGGAGGCAGATGTCTGCTGCCCACTCGGACATGGGAGTTGGAACCTAGCTACACTCCTATTGAAGAAGGATGTTGGAAATCGCTGTATTCAACTCAGATACACGGGAGTTCAGGCCCAATGCTTACACATGCTTTTCCCGCAACCCATCCCAGCCACTAACATAAGGAGGTTAGCAGGTACGTCTACAGTCAGGCAGGATGCGGGAGGGTTCTGCCCTGTCCTCAGCTCTCACAGGGAAGCTTGCCTAGAAGCCAGCTCTCAACTAGCTGCATTCTTATGACAGTGTGAAGGTAGCAGTATTCTGAGTAAGGAGGTTCCCAGATTACCACTCTACTGCACCTGGAGATACCGTCCAGGTGTGCATTGTTAACTTGCGTCTCAGAAGCCTCTGGCAAAAGTCTCTGGTGAAGACGTGGGAAACTCACTCTGCAGGCAGTGTGGAACTGTGAGGGACTTAGGGTTAGCTCAACTCTCAGCAGTAAGATGATTTTGGACAAGGCGTTCAGCTACCTTCTCACATATGGAACTTAGTATGTAGCACCAGTCTACCCCAGGAATTACTGGGAAATCGCTGGATTGAGCTTGGTGGCACTAGTCTTGTGTGCCGGGAGATTCCAGTTACCTCTCCCAACACTTCGGTGAAGCAGCGAGCCTAGGCCTTTTGGATGCGAAAGGTAGCTGCAGGCAGGAGGTAGGCTTACAGGCCATAAGCTCAACTCTCAGAAGTGTGTATACATGGGAGGCAGATGTCTGCTACCCACTCGGACATGCGAGTGGGAACCTAGCTACACTCTGATGAAGAAGGACTTTGGAAATCGCTGTATTCAACTCAGATACACGTGGGTTCAGGCACAACGATTCCACATGCTTTTCTCACAACGTTTCCCTGCCACTAACATGAGGACGTTAGCAGCGCCTTCTACAGTCAAGCAGGATGCGGGAGGGTTGTGCCCTGTCCTTAGCTCTCACAGGGAAGCAGGCCTTGAAGCCAGCTGTCAACTAGCTGCATTCTTATGGCAGGGTGAAGGTAGCAGGATTCTGAGACAGGAGGTTCCCAGGTTACCACTCTACTGGACCTGGAGATACCCTCCAGGTCTGCATTGTTAACTTGCGTCTCAGAAGCCTCTGGCAAACGTCTCTGGTGAAGACGTGCGAAACTCACTCTGCAGGCAGTGTGGAACTGTGAGGGACTGAGGGTGAGCTCAACTCTCAGAAGTAAGATGTTTTTGGACAAGGCGTTCAACTACCTACTCACGTATGGAACTTAGTATGTAGCACCAGTCTACCCCAGGAATTACTAGGAAATCGCTTGATTGAGCTTGGAGGCACTCGTCTTGTGTGCCGGGAGATTCCAGTTACCTCTCCCAACACTTGCGTCAAGCAGCGAGCCTAGGCCTTTTGGAAGCGAAAGGTAGCGGCAGGCAGGATGTAGGGTTACAGGCCATAAGCTCAACTCTCAGAAGTGTGTATGCATGGGAGGCAGATGTCTGCTGCCCACTCGGACATGGGAGTTGGAACCTAGCTACACTCCTATTGAAGAAGGATGTTGGAAATCGCTGTATTCAACTCAGATACACGGGAGTTCAGGCCCAATGCTTACACATGCTTTTCCCGCAACCCATCCCAGCCACTAACATAAGGAGGTTAGCAGGTACGTCTACAGTCAGGCAGGATGCGGGAGGGTTCTGCCCTGTCCTCAGCTCTCACAGGGAAGCTTGCCTAGAAGCCAGCTCTCAACTAGCTGCATTCTTATGACAGTGTGAAGGTAGCAGTATTCTGAGTAAGGAGGTTCCCAGATTACCACTCTACTGCACCTGGAGATACCGTCCAGGTGTGCATTGTTAACTTGCGTCTCAGAAGCCTCTGGCAAAAGTCTCTGGTGAAGACGTGGGAAACTCACTCTGCAGGCAGTGTGGAACTGTGAGGGACTGAGGGTGAGCTCAACTCTCAGCAGTAAGATGATTTTGGACAAGGCGTTCAGCTACCTTCTCACATATGGAACTTAGTATGTAGCACCAGTCTACCCCAGGAATTACTGGGAAATCGCTGGATTGAGCTTGGTGGCACTCGTCTTGTGTGCCGGGAGATTCCAGTTACCTCTCCCAACACTTCGGTGAAGCAGCGAGCCTAGGCCTTTTGGATGCGAAAGGTAGCTGCAGGCAGGAGGTAGGCTTACAGGCCATAAGCTCAACTCTCAGAAGTGTGTATACATGGGAGGCAGATGTCTGCTACCCACTCGGACATGCGAGTGGGAACCTAGCTACACTCTGATGAAGAAGCACTTTGGAAATCGCTGTATTCAACTCAGATACACGTGGGTTCAGGCACAACGATTCCACATGCTTTTCTCACAACGTTTCCCTGCCACTAATAAGAGGACGTTAGCAGCTCCTTCTACAGTCAAGCAGGATGCGGAGGGTTGTGCCCTGTCTTTAGCTCTCACAGGGAAGCAGGCCTTGAAGCCAGCTGTCAACTAGCTGCATTCTTATGGCAGGGTGAAGGTAGCAGGATTCTGAGACAGGAGGTTCCCAGGTTACCACTCTACTGGACCTGGAGATACCCTCCAGGTCTGCATTGTTAACTTGCGTCTCAGAAGCCTCTGGCAAACGTCTCTGGTGAAGACGTGCGAAACTCACTCTGCAGGCAGTGTGGAACTGTGAGGGACTGAGGGTGGGCTCAACTCTCAGAAGTAAGATGTTTTTGGACAAGGCGTTCAACTACCTACTCACGTATGGAACTTAGTATGTAGCACCAGTCTACCCCAGGAATTACTAGGAAATCGCTTGATTGAGCTTGGAGGCACTCGTCTTGTGTGCCGGGAGATTCCAGTTACCTCTCCCAACACTTGCGTCAAGCAGCGAGCCTAGGCCTTTTGGAAGCGAAAGGTAGCGGCAGGCAGGATGTAGGGTTACAGGCCATAAGCTCAACTCTCAGAAGTGTGTATGCATGGGAGGCAGATGTCTGCTGCCCACACGGACATGGGAGTTGGAACCTAGCTACACTCCTATTGAAGAAGGATGTTGGAAATCGCTGTATTCAACTCAGATACACGGGAGTTCAGGCCCAATGCTTACACATGCTTTTCCCGCAACCCATCCCAGCCACTAACATAAGGAGGTTAGCAGGTACGTCTACAGTCAGGCAGGATGCGGGAGGGTTCTGCCCTGTCCTCAGCTCTCACAGGGAAGCTTGCCTAGAAGCCAGCTCTCAACTAGCTGCATTCTTATGACAGTGTGAAGGTAGCAGTATTCTGAGTAAGGAGGTTCCCAGATTACCACTCTACTGCACCTGGAGATACCGTCCAGGTGTGCATTGTTAACTTGCGTCTCAGAAGCCTCTGGCAAAAGTCTCTGGTGAAGACGTGGGAAACTCACTCTGCAGGCAGTGTGGAACTGTGAGGGACTGAGGGTGAGCTCAACTCTCAGCAGTAAGATGATTTTGGACAAGGCGTTCAGCTACCTTCTCACATATGGAACTTAGTATGTAGCACCAGTCTACCCCAGGAATTACTGGGAAATCGCTGGATTGAGCTTGGTGGCACTCGTCTTGTGTGCCGGGAGATTCCAGTTACCTCTCCCAACACTTCGGTGAAGCAGCGAGCCTAGGCCTTTTGGATGCGAAAGGTAGCTGCAGGCAGGAGGTAGGCTTACAGGCCATAAGCTCAACTCTCAGAAGTGTGTATACATGGGAGGCAGATGTCTGCTACCCACTCGGACATGCGAGTGGGAACCTAGCTACACTCTGATGAAGAAGCACTTTGGAAATCGCTGTATTCAACTCAGATACACGTGGGTTCAGGTACAACGATTCCACATGCTTTTCTCACAACGTTTCCCTGCCACTAATAAGAGGACTTTAGCAGCTCCTTCTACAGTCAAGCAGGATGCGGAGGGTTGTGCCCTGTCTTTAGCTCTCACAGGGAAGCAGGCCTTGAAGCCAGCTGTCAACTAGCTGCATTCTTATGGCAGGGTGAAGGTAGCAGGATTCTGAGACAGGAGGTTCCCAGGTTACCACTCTACTGGACCTGGAGATACCCTCCAGGTCTGCATTGTTAACTTGCGTCTCAGAAGCCTCTGGCAAACGTCTCTGGTGAAGACGTGCGAAACTCACTCTGCAGGCAGTGTGGAACTGTGAGGGACTGAGGGTGGGCTCAACTCTCAGAAGTAAGATGTTTTTGGACAAGGCGTTCAACTACCTTCTCACATATGGAACTTAGTATGTAGCACCAGTCTACACCAGGAATTACTAGGAAATCGCTTGATTGAGCTTGGAGGCACTCGTCTTGTGTGCCGGGAGATTCCAGTTACCTCTCCCAACACTTGCGTCAAGCAGCGAGCCTAGGCCTTTTGGAAGCGAAAGGTAGCGGCAGGCAGGATGTAGGGTTACAGGCCATAAGCTCAACTCTCAGAAGTGTGTATGCATGGGAGGCAGATGTCTGCTGCCCACTCGGACATGGGAGTTGGAACCTAGCTACACTCCTATTGAAGAAGGATGTTGGAAATCGCTGTATTCAACTCAGATACACGGGAGTTCAGGCCCAATGCTTACACATGCTTTTCCCGCAACCCATCCCAGCCACTAACATAAGGAGGTTAGCAGGTACGTCTACAGTCAGGCAGGATGCGGGAGGGTTCTGCCCTGTCCTCAGCTCTCACAGGGAAGCTTGCCTAGAAGCCAGCTCTCAACTAGCTGCATTCTTATGACAGTGTGAAGGTAGCAGTATTCTGAGTAAGGAGGTTCCCAGATTACCACTCTACTGCACCTGGAGATACCGTCCAGGTGTGCATTGTTAACTTGCGTCTCAGAAGCCTCTGGCAAAAGTCTCTGGTGAAGACGTGGGAAACTCACTCTGCAGGCAGTGTGGAACTGTGAGGGACTGAGGGTGAGCTCAACTCTCAGCAGTAAGATGATTTTGGACAAGGCGTTCAGCTACCTTCTCACATATGGAACTTAGTATGTAGCACCAGTCTACCCCAGGAATTACTGGGAAATCGCTGGATTGAGCTTGGTGGCACTAGTCTTGTGTGCCGGGAGATTCCAGTTACCTCTCCCAACACTTCGGTGAAGCAGCGAGCCTAGGCCTTTTGGATGCGAAAGGTAGCTGCAGGCAGGAGGTAGGCTTACAGGCCATAAGCTCAACTCTCAGAAGTGTGTATACATGGGAGGCAGATGTCTGCTACCCACTCGGACATGCGAGTGGGAACCTAGCTACACTCTGATGAAGAAGCACTTTGGAAATCGCTGTATTCAACTCAGATACACGTGGGTTCAGGCACAACGATTCCACATGCTTTTCTCACAACGTTTCCCTGCCACTAACATGAGGACGTTAGCAGCGCCTTCTACAGTCAAGCAGGATGCGGGAGGGTTGTGCCCTGTCCTTAGCTCTCACAGGGAAGCAGGCCTTGAAGCCAGCTGTCAACTAGCTGCATTCTTATGGCAGGGTCAAGGTAGCAGGATTCTGAGACAGGAGGTTCCCAGGTTACCACTCTACTGGACCTGGAGATACCCTCCAGGTCTGCATTGTTAACTTGCGTCTCAGAAGCCTCTGGCAAACGTCTCTGGTGAAGACGTGCGAAACTCACTCTGCAGGCAGTGTGGAACTGTGAGGGACTGAGGGTGAGCTCAACTCTCAGAAGTAAGATGTTTTTGGACAAGGCGTTCAACTACCTACTCACGTATGGAACTTAGTATGTAGCACCAGTCTACCCCAGGAATTACTAGGAAATCGCTGGATTGAGCTTGGAGGCACTCGTCTTGTGTGCCGGGAGATTCCAGTTACCTCTCCCAACACTTGCGTCAAGCAGCGAGCCTAGGCCTTTTGGAAGCGAAAGGTAGCGGCAGGCAGGATGTAGGGTTACAGGCCATAAGCTCAACTCTCAGAAGTGTGTATGCATGGGAGGCAGATGTCTGCTGCCCACTCGGACATGGGAGTTGGAACCTAGCTACACTCCTATTGAAGAAGGATGTTGGAAATCGCTGTATTCAACTCAGATACACGGGAGTTCAGGCCCAATGCTTACACATGCTTTTCCCGCAACCCATCCCAGCCACTAACATAAGGAGGTTAGCAGGTACGTCTACAGTCAGGCAGGATGCGGGAGGGTTCTGCCCTGTCCTCAGCTCTCACAGGGAAGCTTGCCTAGAAGCCAGCTCTCAACTAGCTGCATTCTTATGACAGTGTGAAGGTAGCAGTATTCTGAGTAAGGAGGTTCCCAGATTACCACTCTACTGCACCTGGAGATACCGTCCAGGTGTGCATTGTTAACTTGCGTCTCAGAAGCCTCTGGCAAAAGTCTCTGGTGAAGACGTGGGAAACTCACTCTGCAGGCAGTGTGGAACTGTGAGGGACTTAGGGTGAGCTCAACTCTCAGCAGTAAGATGATTTTGGACAAGGCGTTCAGCTACCTTCTCACATATGGAACTTAGTATGTAGCACCAGTCTACCCCAGGAATTACTGGGAAATCGCTGGATTGAGCTTGGTGGCACTCGTCTTGTGTGCCGGGAGATTCCAGTTACCTCTCCCAACACTTCGGTGAAGCAGCGAGCCTAGGCCTTTTGGATGCGAAAGGTAGCTGCAGGCAGGAGGTAGGCTTACAGGCCATAAGCTCAACTCTCAGAAGTGTGTATACATGGGAGGCAGATGTCTGCTACCCACTCGGACATGCGAGTGGGAACCTAGCTACACTCTGATGAAGAAGGACTTTGGAAATCGCTGTATTCAACTCAGATACACGTGGGTTCAGGCACAACGATTCCACATGCTTTTCTCACAACGTTTCCCTGCCACTAACATGAGGACGTTAGCAGCGCCTTCTACAGTCAAGCAGGATGCGGGAGGGTTGTGCCCTGTCCTTAGCTCTCACAGGGAAGCAGGCCTTGAAGCCAGCTGTCAACTAGCTGCATTCTTATGGCAGGGTGAAGGTAGCAGGATTCTGAGACAGGAGGTTCCCAGGTTACCACTCTACTGGACCTGGAGATACCCTCCAGGTCTGCATTGTTAACTTGCGTCTCAGAAGCCTCTGGCAAACGTCTCTGGTGAAGACGTGCGAAACTCACTCTGCAGGCAGTGTGGAACTGTGAGGGACTGAGGGTGAGCTCAACTCTCAGAAGTAAGATGTTTTTGGACAAGGCGTTCAACTACCTACTCACGTATGGAACTTAGTATGTAGCACCAGTCTACCCCAGGAATTACTAGGAAATCGCTTGATTGAGCTTGGAGGCACTCGTCTTGTGTGCCGGGAGATTCCAGTTACCTCTCCCAACACTTGCGTCAAGCAGCGAGCCTAGGCCTTTTGGAAGCGAAAGGTAGCGGCAGGCAGGATGTAGGGTTACAGGCCATAAGCTCAACTCTCAGAAGTGTGTATGCATGGGAGGCAGATGTCTGCTGCCCACTCGGACATGGGAGTTGGAACCTAGCTACACTCCTATTGAAGAAGGATGTTGGAAATCGCTGTATTCAACTCAGATACACGGGAGTTCAGGCCCAATGCTTACACATGCTTTTCCCGCAACCCATCCCAGCCACTAACATAAGGAGGTTAGCAGGTACGTCTACAGTCAGGCAGGATGCGGGAGGGTTCTGCCCTGTCCTCAGCTCTCACAGGGAAGCTTGCCTAGAAGCCAGCTCTCAACTAGCTGCATTCTTATGACAGTGTGAAGGTAGCAGTATTCTGAGTAAGGAGGTTCCCAGATTACCACTCTACTGCACCTGGAGATACCGTCCAGGTGTGCATTGTTAACTTGCGTCTCAGAAGCCTCTGGCAAAAGTCTCTGGTGAAGACGTGGGAAACTCACTCTGCAGGCAGTGTGGAACTGTGAGGGACTGAGGGTGAGCTCAACTCTCAGCAGTAAGATGATTTTGGACAAGGCGTTCAGCTACCTTCTCACATATGGAACTTAGTATGTAGCACCAGTCTACCCCAGGAATTACTGGGAAATCGCTGGATTGAGCTTGGTGGCACTCGTCTTGTGTGCCGGGAGATTCCAGTTACCTCTCCCAACACTTCGGTGAAGCAGCGAGCCTAGGCCTTTTGGATGCGAAAGGTAGCTGCAGGCAGGAGGTAGGCTTACAGGCCATAAGCTCAACTCTCAGAAGTGTGTATACATGGGAGGCAGATGTCTGCTACCCACTCGGACATGCGAGTGGGAACCTAGCTACACTCTGATGAAGAAGCACTTTGGAAATCGCTGTATTCAACTCAGATACACGTGGGTTCAGGCACAACGATTCCACATGCTTTTCTCACAACGTTTCCCTGCCACTAATAAGAGGACGTTAGCAGCTCCTTCTACAGTCAAGCAGGATGCGGAGGGTTGTGCCCTGTCTTTAGCTCTCACAGGGAAGCAGGCCTTGAAGCCAGCTGTCAACTAGCTGCATTCTTATGGCAGGGTGAAGGTAGCAGGATTCTGAGACAGGAGGTTCCCAGGTTACCACTCTACTGGACCTGGAGATACCCTCCAGGTCTGCATTGTTAACTTGCGTCTCAGAAGCCTCTGGCAAACGTCTCTGGTGAAGACGTGCGAAACTCACTCTGCAGGCAGTGTGGAACTGTGAGGGACTGAGGGTGGGCTCAACTCTCAGAAGTAAGATGTTTTTGGACAAGGCGTTCAACTACCTACTCACGTATGGAACTTAGTATGTAGCACCAGTCTACCCCAGGAATTACTAGGAAATCGCTTGATTGAGCTTGGAGGCACTCGTCTTGTGTGCCGGGAGATTCCAGTTACCTCTCCCAACACTTGCGTCAAGCAGCGAGCCTAGGCCTTTTGGAAGCGAAAGGTAGCGGCAGGCAGGATGTAGGGTTACAGGCCATAAGCTCAACTCTCAGAAGTGTGTATGCATGGGAGGCAGATGTCTGCTGCCCACTCGGACATGGGAGTTGGAACCTAGCTACACTCCTATTGAAGAAGGATGTTGGAAATCGCTGTATTCAACTCAGATACACGGGAGTTCAGGCCCAATGCTTACACATGCTTTTCCCGCAACCCATCCCAGCCACTAACATAAGGAGGTTAGCAGGTACGTCTACAGTCAGGCAGGATGCGGGAGGGTTCTGCCCTGTCCTCAGCTCTCACAGGGAAGCTTGCCTAGAAGCCAGCTCTCAACTAGCTGCATTCTTATGACAGTGTGAAGGTAGCAGTATTCTGAGTAAGGAGGTTCCCAGATTACCACTCTACTGCACCTGGAGATACCCTCCAGGTGTGCATTGTTAACTTGCGTCTCAGAAGCCTCTGGCAAAAGTCTCTGGTGAAGACGTGGGAAACTCACTCTGCAGGCAGTGTGGAACTGTGAGGGACTGAGGGTGAGCTCAACTCTCAGCAGTAAGATGATTTTGGACAAGGCGTTCAGCTACCTTCTCACATATGGAACTTAGTATGTAGCACCAGTCTACCCCAGGAATTACTGGGAAATCGCTGGATTGAGCTTGGTGGCACTAGTCTTGTGTGCCGGGAGATTCCAGTTACCTCTCCCAACACTTCGGTGAAGCAGCGAGCCTAGGCCTTTTGGATGCGAAAGGTAGCTGCAGGCAGGAGGTAGGCTTACAGGCCATAAGCTCAACTCTCAGAAGTGTGTATACATGGGAGGCAGATGTCTGCTACCCACTCGGACATGCGAGTGGGAACCTAGCTACACTCTGATGAAGAAGGACTTTGGAAATCGCTGTATTCAACTCAGATACACGTGGGTTCAGGCACAACGATTCCACATGCTTTTCTCACAACGTTTCCCTGCCACTAACATGAGGACGTTAGCAGCGCCTTCTACAGTCAAGCAGGATGCGGGAGGGTTGTGCCCTGTCCTTAGCTCTCACAGGGAAGCAGGCCTTGAAGCCAGCTGTCAACTAGCTGCATTCTTATGGCAGGGTCAAGGTAGCAGGATTCTGAGACAGGAGGTTCCCAGGTTACCACTCTACTGGACCTGGAGATACCCTCCAGGTCTGCATTGTTAACTTGCGTCTCAGAAGCCTCTGGCAAACGTCTCTGGTGAAGACGTGCGAAACTCACTCTGCAGGCAGTGTGGAACTGTGAGGGACTGAGGGTGAGCTCAACTCTCAGAAGTAAGATGTTTTTGGACAAGGCGTTCAACTACCTACTCACGTATGGAACTTAGTATGTAGCACCAGTCTACCCCAGGAATTACTAGGAAATCGCTGGATTGAGCTTGGAGGCACTCGTCTTGTGTGCCGGGAGATTCCAGTTACCTCTCCCAACACTTGCGTCAAGCAGCGAGCCTAGGCCTTTTGGAAGCGAAAGGTAGCGGCAGGCAGGATGTAGGGTTACAGGCCATAAGCTCAACTCTCAGAAGTGTGTATGCATGGGAGGCAGATGTCTGCTGCCCACTCGGACATGGGAGTTGGAACCTAGCTACACTCCTATTGAAGAAGGATGTTGGAAATCGCTGTATTCAACTCAGATACACGGGAGTTCAGGCCCAATGCTTACACATGCTTTTCCCGCAACCCATCCCAGCCACTAACATAAGGAGGTTAGCAGGTACGTCTACAGTCAGGCAGGATGCGGGAGGGTTCTGCCCTGTCCTCAGCTCTCACAGGGAAGCTTGCCTAGAAGCCAGCTCTCAACTAGCTGCATTCTTATGACACTGTGAAGGTAGCAGTATTCTGAGTAAGGAGGTTCCCAGATTACCACTCTACTGCACCTGGAGATACCGTCCAGGTGTGCATTGTTAACTTGCGTCTCAGAAGCCTCTGGCAAAAGTCTCTGGTGAAGACGTGGGAAACTCACTCTGCAGGCAGTGTGGAACTGTGAGGGACTGAGGGTGAGCTCAACTCTCAGCAGTAAGATGATTTTGGACAAGGCGTTCAGCTACCTTCTCACATATGGAACTTAGTATGTAGCACCAGTCTACCCCAGGAATTACTGGGAAATCGCTGGATTGAGCTTGGTGGCACTCGTCTTGTGTGCCGGGAGATTCCAGTTACCTCTCCCAACACTTCGGTGAAGCAGCGAGCCTAGGCCTTTTGGATGCGAAAGGTAGCTGCAGGCAGGAGGTAGGCTTACAGGCCATAAGCTCAACTCTCAGAAGTGTGTATACATGGGAGGCAGATGTCTGCTACCCACTCGGACATGCGAGTGGGAACCTAGCTACACTCTGATGAAGAAGGACTTTGGAAATCGCTGTATTCAACTCAGATACACGTGGGTTCAGGCACAACGATTCCACATGCTTTTCTCACAACGTTTCCCTGCCACTAACATGAGGACGTTAGCAGCGCCTTCTACAGTCAAGCAGGATGCGGGAGGGTTGTGCCCTGTCCTTAGCTCTCACAGGGAAGCAGGCCTTGAAGCCAGCTGTCAACTAGCTGCATTCTTATGGCAGGGTCAAGGTAGCAGGATTCTGAGACAGGAGGTTCCCAGGTTACCACTCTACTGGACCTGGAGATACCCTCCAGGTCTGCATTGTTAACTTGCGTCTCAGAAGCCTCTGGCAAACGTCTCTGGTGAAGACGTGCGAAACTCACTCTGCAGGCAGTGTGGAACTGTGAGGGACTGAGGGTGAGCTCAACTCTCAGAAGTAAGATGTTTTTGGACAAGGCGTTCAACTACCTACTCACGTATGGAACTTAGTATGTAGCACCAGTCTACCCCAGGAATTACTAGGAAATCGCTGGATTGAGCTTGGAGGCACTCGTCTTGTGTGCCGGGAGATTCCAGTTACCTCTCCCAACACTTGCGTCAAGCAGCGAGCCTAGGCCTTTTGGAAGCGAAAGGTAGCGGCAGGCAGGATGTAGGGTTACAGGCCATAAGCTCAACTCTCAGAAGTGTGTATGCATGGGAGGCAGATGTCTGCTGCCCACTCGGACATGGGAGTTGGAACCTAGCTACACTCCTATTGAAGAAGGATGTTGGAAATCGCTGTATTCAACTCAGATACACGGGAGTTCAGGCCCAATGCTTACACATGCTTTTCCCGCAACCCATCCCAGCCACTAACATAAGGAGGTTAGCAGGTACGTCTACAGTCAGGCAGGATGCGGGAGGGTTCTGCCCTGTCCTCAGCTCTCACAGGGAAGCTTGCCTAGAAGCCAGCTCTCAACTAGCTGCATTCTTATGACACTGTGAAGGTAGCAGTATTCTGAGTAAGGAGGTTCCCAGATTACCACTCTACTGCACCTGGAGATACCGTCCAGGTGTGCATTGTTAACTTGCGTCTCAGAAGCCTCTGGCAAAAGTCTCTGGTGAAGACGTGGGAAACTCACTCTGCAGGCAGTGTGGAACTGTGAGGGACTGAGGGTGAGCTCAACTCTCAGCAGTAAGATGATTTTGGACAAGGCGTTCAGCTACCTTCTCACATATGGAACTTAGTATGTAGCACCAGTCTACCCCAGGAATTACTGGGAAATCGCTGGATTGAGCTTGGTGGCACTCGTCTTGTGTGCCGGGAGATTCCAGTTACCTCTCCCAACACTTCGGTGAAGCAGCGAGCCTAGGCCTTTTGGATGCGAAAGGTAGCTGCAGGCAGGAGGTAGGCTTACAGGCCATAAGCTCAACTCTCAGAAGTGTGTATACATGGGAGGCAGATGTCTGCTACCCACTCGGACATGCGAGTGGGAACCTAGCTACACTCTGATGAAGAAGGACTTTGGAAATCGCTGTATTCAACTCAGATACACGTGGGTTCAGGCACAACGATTCCACATGCTTTTCTCACAACGTTTCCCTGCCACTAACATGAGGACGTTAGCAGCGCCTTCTACAGTCAAGCAGGATGCGGGAGGGTTGTGCCCTGTCCTTAGCTCTCACAGGGAAGCAGGCCTTGAAGCCAGCTGTCAACTAGCTGCATTCTTATGGCAGGGTCAAGGTAGCAGGATTCTGAGACAGGAGGTTCCCAGGTTACCACTCTACTGGACCTGGAGATACCCTCCAGGTCTGCATTGTTAACTTGCGTCTCAGAAGCCTCTGGCAAACGTCTCTGGTGAAGACGTGCGAAACTCACTCTGCAGGCAGTGTGGAACTGTGAGGGACTGAGGGTGAGCTCAACTCTCAGAAGTAAGATGTTTTTGGACAAGGCGTTCAACTACCTACTCACGTATGGAACTTAGTATGTAGCACCAGTCTACCCCAGGAATTACTAGGAAATCGCTTGATTGAGCTTGGAGGCACTCGTCTTGTGTGCCGGGAGATTCCAGTTACCTCTCCCAACACTTGCGTCAAGCAGCGAGCCTAGGCCTTTTGGAAGCGAAAGGTAGCGGCAGGCAGGATGTAGGGTTACAGGCCATAAGCTCAACTCTCAGAAGTGTGTATGCATGGGAGGCAGATGTCTGCTGCCCACTCGGACATGGGAGTTGGAACCTAGCTACACTCCTATTGAAGAAGGATGTTGGAAATCGCTGTATTCAACTCAGATACACGGGAGTTCAGGCCCAATGCTTACACATGCTTTTCCCGCAACCCATCCCAGCCACTAACATAAGGAGGTTAGCAGGTACGTCTACAGTCAGGCAGGATGCGGGAGGGTTCTGCCCTGTCCTCAGCTCTCACAGGGAAGCTTGCCTAGAAGCCAGCTCTCAACTAGCTGCATTCTTATGACAGTGTGAAGGTAGCAGTATTCTGAGTAAGGAGGTTCCCAGATTACCACTCTACTGCACCTGGAGATACCGTCCAGGTGTGCATTGTTAACTTGCGTCTCAGAAGCCTCTGGCAAAAGTCTCTGGTGAAGACGTGGGAAACTCACTCTGCAGGCAGTGTGGAACTGTGAGGGACTGAGGGTGAGCTCAACTCTCAGCAGTAAGATGATTTTGGACAAGGCGTTCAGCTACCTTCTCACATATGGAACTTAGTATGTAGCACCAGTCTACCCCAGGAATTACTGGGAAATCGCTGGATTGAGCTTGGTGGCACTCGTCTTGTGTGCCGGGAGATTCCAGTTACCTCTCCCAACACTTCGGTGAAGCAGCGAGCCTAGGCCTTTTGGATGCGAAAGGTAGCTGCAGGCAGGAGGTAGGCTTACAGGCCATAAGCTCAACTCTCAGAAGTGTGTATACATGGGAGGCAGATGTCTGCTACCCACTCGGACATGCGAGTGGGAACCTAGCTACACTCTGATGAAGAAGCACTTTGGAAATCGCTGTATTCAACTCAGATACACGTGGGTTCAGGCACAACGATTCCACATGCTTTTCTCACAACGTTTCCCTGCCACTAATAAGAGGACGTTAGCAGCTCCTTCTACAGTCAAGCAGGATGCGGAGGGTTGTGCCCTGTCTTTAGCTCTCACAGGGAAGCAGGCCTTGAAGCCAGCTGTCAACTAGCTGCATTCTTATGGCAGGGTCAAGGTAGCAGGATTCTGAGACAGGAGGTTCCCAGGTTACCACTCTACTGGACCTGGAGATACCCTCCAGGTCTGCATTGTTAACTTGCGTCTCAGAAGCCTCTGGCAAACGTCTCTGGTGAAGACGTGCGAAACTCACTCTGCAGGCAGTGTGGAACTGTGAGGGACTGAGGGTGGGCTCAACTCTCAGAAGTAAGATGTTTTTGGACAAGGCGTTCAACTACCTACTCACGTATGGAACTTAGTATGTAGCACCAGTCTACCCCAGGAATTACTAGGAAATCGCTTGATTGAGCTTGGAGGCACTCGTCTTGTGTGCCGGGAGATTCCAGTTACCTCTCCCAACACTTGCGTCAAGCAGCGAGCCTAGGCCTTTTGGAAGCGAAAGGTAGCGGCAGGCAGGATGTAGGGTTACAGGCCATAAGCTCAACTCTCAGAAGTGTGTATGCATGGGAGGCAGATGTCTGCTGCCCACACGGACATGGGAGTTGGAACCTAGCTACACTCCTATTGAAGAAGGATGTTGGAAATCGCTGTATTCAACTCAGATACACGGGAGTTCAGGCCCAATGCTTACACATGCTTTTCCCGCAACCCATCCCAGCCACTAACATAAGGAGGTTAGCAGGTACGTCTACAGTCAGGCAGGATGCGGGAGGGTTCTGCCCTGTCCTCAGCTCTCACAGGGAAGCTTGCCTAGAAGCCAGCTCTCAACTAGCTGCATTCTTATGACAGTGTGAAGGTAGCAGTATTCTGAGTAAGGAGGTTCCCAGATTACCACTCTACTGCACCTGGAGATACCGTCCAGGTGTGCATTGTTAACTTGCGTCTCAGAAGCCTCTGGCAAAAGTCTCTGGTGAAGACGTGGGAAACTCACTCTGCAGGCAGTGTGGAACTGTGAGGGACTGAGGGTGAGCTCAACTCTCAGCAGTAAGATGATTTTGGACAAGGCGTTCAGCTACCTTCTCACATATGGAACTTAGTATGTAGCACCAGTCTACCCCAGGAATTACTGGGAAATCGCTGGATTGAGCTTGGTGGCACTCGTCTTGTGTGCCGGGAGATTCCAGTTACCTCTCCCAACACTTCGGTGAAGCAGCGAGCCTAGGCCTTTTGGATGCGAAAGGTAGCTGCAGGCAGGAGGTAGGCTTACAGGCCATAAGCTCAACTCTCAGAAGTGTGTATACATGGGAGGCAGATGTCTGCTACCCACTCGGACATGCGAGTGGGAACCTAGCTACACTCTGATGAAGAAGCACTTTGGAAATCGCTGTATTCAACTCAGATACACGTGGGTTCAGGTACAACGATTCCACATGCTTTTCTCACAACGTTTCCCTGCCACTAATAAGAGGACTTTAGCAGCTCCTTCTACAGTCAAGCAGGATGCGGAGGGTTGTGCCCTGTCTTTAGCTCTCACAGGGAAGCAGGCCTTGAAGCCAGCTGTCAACTAGCTGCATTCTTATGGCAGGGTGAAGGTAGCAGGATTCTGAGACAGGAGGTTCCCAGGTTACCACTCTACTGGACCTGGAGATACCCTCCAGGTCTGCATTGTTAACTTGCGTCTCAGAAGCCTCTGGCAAACGTCTCTGGTGAAGACGTGCGAAACTCACTCTGCAGGCAGTGTGGAACTGTGAGGGACTGAGGGTGGGCTCAACTCTCAGAAGTAAGATGTTTTTGGACAAGGCGTTCAACTACCTACTCACGTATGGAACTTAGTATGTAGCACCAGTCTACACCAGGAATTACTAGGAAATCGCTTGATTGAGCTTGGAGGCACTCGTCTTGTGTGCCGGGAGATTCCAGTTACCTCTCCCAACACTTGCGTCAAGCAGCGAGCCTAGGCCTTTTGGAAGCGAAAGGTAGCGGCAGGCAGGATGTAGGGTTACAGGCCATAAGCTCAACTCTCAGAAGTGTGTATGCATGGGAGGCAGATGTCTGCTGCCCACTCGGACATGGGAGTTGGAACCTAGCTACACTCCTATTGAAGAAGGATGTTGGAAATCGCTGTATTCAACTCAGATACACGGGAGTTCAGGCCCAATGCTTACACATGCTTTTCCCGCAACCCATCCCAGCCACTAACATAAGGAGGTTAGCAGGTACGTCTACAGTCAGGCAGGATGCGGGAGGGTTCTGCCCTGTCCTCAGCTCTCACAGGGAAGCTTGCCTAGAAGCCAGCTCTCAACTAGCTGCATTCTTATGACAGTGTGAAGGTAGCAGTATTCTGAGTAAGGAGGTTCCCAGATTACCACTCTACTGCACCTGGAGATACCGTCCAGGTGTGCATTGTTAACTTGCGTCTCAGAAGCCTCTGGCAAAAGTCTCTGGTGAAGACGTGGGAAACTCACTCTGCAGGCAGTGTGGAACTGTGAGGGACTGAGGGTGAGCTCAACTCTCAGCAGTAAGATGATTTTGGACAAGGCGTTCAGCTACCTTCTCACATATGGAACTTAGTATGTAGCACCAGTCTACCCCAGGAATTACTGGGAAATCGCTGGATTGAGCTTGGTGGCACTAGTCTTGTGTGCCGGGAGATTCCAGTTACCTCTCCCAACACTTCGGTGAAGCAGCGAGCCTAGGCCTTTTGGATGCGAAAGGTAGCTGCAGGCAGGAGGTAGGCTTACAGGCCATAAGCTCAACTCTCAGAAGTGTGTATACATGGGAGGCAGATGTCTGCTACCCACTCGGACATGCGAGTGGGAACCTAGCTACACTCTGATGAAGAAGCACTTTGGAAATCGCTGTATTCAACTCAGATACACGTGGGTTCAGGCACAACGATTCCACATGCTTTTCTCACAACGTTTCCCTGCCACTAACATGAGGACGTTAGCAGCGCCTTCTACAGTCAAGCAGGATGCGGGAGGGTTGTGCCCTGTCCTTAGCTCTCACAGGGAAGCAGGCCTTGAAGCCAGCTGTCAACTAGCTGCATTCTTATGGCAGGGTCAAGGTAGCAGGATTCTGAGACAGGAGGTTCCCAGGTTACCACTCTACTGGACCTGGAGATACCCTCCAGGTCTGCATTGTTAACTTGCGTCTCAGAAGCCTCTGGCAAACGTCTCTGGTGAAGACGTGCGAAACTCACTCTGCAGGCAGTGTGGAACTGTGAGGGACTGAGGGTGAGCTCAACTCTCAGAAGTAAGATGTTTTTGGACAAGGCGTTCAACTACCTACTCACGTATGGAACTTAGTATGTAGCACCAGTCTACCCCAGGAATTACTAGGAAATCGCTGGATTGAGCTTGGAGGCACTCGTCTTGTGTGCCGGGAGATTCCAGTTACCTCTCCCAACACTTGCGTCAAGCAGCGAGCCTAGGCCTTTTGGAAGCGAAAGGTAGCGGCAGGCAGGATGTAGGGTTACAGGCCATAAGCTCAACTCTCAGAAGTGTGTATGCATGGGAGGCAGATGTCTGCTGCCCACTCGGACATGGGAGTTGGAACCTAGCTACACTCCTATTGAAGAAGGATGTTGGAAATCGCTGTATTCAACTCAGATACACGGGAGTTCAGGCCCAATGCTTACACATGCTTTTCCCGCAACCCATCCCAGCCACTAACATAAGGAGGTTAGCAGGTACGTCTACAGTCAGGCAGGATGCGGGAGGGTTCTGCCCTGTCCTCAGCTCTCACAGGGAAGCTTGCCTAGAAGCCAGCTCTCAACTAGCTGCATTCTTATGACAGTGTGAAGGTAGCAGTATTCTGAGTAAGGAGGTTCCCAGATTACCACTCTACTGCACCTGGAGATACCGTCCAGGTGTGCATTGTTAACTTGCGTCTCAGAAGCCTCTGGCAAAAGTCTCTGGTGAAGACGTGGGAAACTCACTCTGCAGGCAGTGTGGAACTGTGAGGGACTTAGGGTGAGCTCAACTCTCAGCAGTAAGATGATTTTGGACAAGGCGTTCAGCTACCTTCTCACATATGGAACTTAGTATGTAGCACCAGTCTACCCCAGGAATTACTGGGAAATCGCTGGATTGAGCTTGGTGGCACTAGTCTTGTGTGCCGGGAGATTCCAGTTACCTCTCCCAACACTTCGGTGAAGCAGCGAGCCTAGGCCTTTTGGATGCGAAAGGTAGCTGCAGGCAGGAGGTAGGCTTACAGGCCATAAGCTCAACTCTCAGAAGTGTGTATACATGGGAGGCAGATGTCTGCTACCCACTCGGACATGCGAGTGGGAACCTAGCTACACTCTGATGAAGAAGGACTTTGGAAATCGCTGTATTCAACTCAGATACACGTGGGTTCAGGCACAACGATTCCACATGCTTTTCTCACAACGTTTCCCTGCCACTAACATGAGGACGTTAGCAGCGCCTTCTACAGTCAAGCAGGATGCGGGAGGGTTGTGCCCTGTCCTTAGCTCTCACAGGGAAGCAGGCCTTGAAGCCAGCTGTCAACTAGCTGCATTCTTATGGCAGGGTGAAGGTAGCAGGATTCTGAGACAGGAGGTTCCCAGGTTACCACTCTACTGGACCTGGAGATACCCTCCAGGTCTGCATTGTTAACTTGCGTCTCAGAAGCCTCTGGCAAACGTCTCTGGTGAAGACGTGCGAAACTCACTCTGCAGGCAGTGTGGAACTGTGAGGGACTGAGGGTGAGCTCAACTCTCAGAAGTAAGATGTTTTTGGACAAGGCGTTCAACTACCTACTCACGTATGGAACTTAGTATGTAGCACCAGTCTACCCCAGGAATTACTAGGAAATCGCTTGATTGAGCTTGGAGGCACTCGTCTTGTGTGCCGGGAGATTCCAGTTACCTCTCCCAACACTTGCGTCAAGCAGCGAGCCTAGGCCTTTTGGAAGCGAAAGGTAGCGGCAGGCAGGATGTAGGGTTACAGGCCATAAGCTCAACTCTCAGAAGTGTGTATGCATGGGAGGCAGATGTCTGCTGCCCACTCGGACATGGGAGTTGGAACCTAGCTACACTCCTATTGAAGAAGGATGTTGGAAATCGCTGTATTCAACTCAGATACACGGGAGTTCAGGCCCAATGCTTACACATGCTTTTCCCGCAACCCATCCCAGCCACTAACATAAGGAGGTTAGCAGGTACGTCTACAGTCAGGCAGGATGCGGGAGGGTTCTGCCCTGTCCTCAGCTCTCACAGGGAAGCTTGCCTAGAAGCCAGCTCTCAACTAGCTGCATTCTTATGACAGTGTGAAGGTAGCAGTATTCTGAGTAAGGAGGTTCCCAGATTACCACTCTACTGCACCTGGAGATACCGTCCAGGTGTGCATTGTTAACTTGCGTCTCAGAAGCCTCTGGCAAAAGTCTCTGGTGAAGACGTGGGAAACTCACTCTGCAGGCAGTGTGGAACTGTGAGGGACTGAGGGTGAGCTCAACTCTCAGCAGTAAGATGATTTTGGACAAGGCGTTCAGCTACCTTCTCACATATGGAACTTAGTATGTAGCACCAGTCTACCCCAGGAATTACTGGGAAATCGCTGGATTGAGCTTGGTGGCACTCGTCTTGTGTGCCGGGAGATTCCAGTTACCTCTCCCAACACTTCGGTGAAGCAGCGAGCCTAGGCCTTTTGGATGCGAAAGGTAGCTGCAGGCAGGAGGTAGGCTTACAGGCCATAAGCTCAACTCTCAGAAGTGTGTATACATGGGAGGCAGATGTCTGCTACCCACTCGGACATGCGAGTGGGAACCTAGCTACACTCTGATGAAGAAGCACTTTGGAAATCGCTGTATTCAACTCAGATACACGTGGGTTCAGGCACAACGATTCCACATGCTTTTCTCACAACGTTTCCCTGCCACTAATAAGAGGACGTTAGCAGCTCCTTCTACAGTCAAGCAGGATGCGGAGGGTTGTGCCCTGTCTTTAGCTCTCACAGGGAAGCAGGCCTTGAAGCCAGCTGTCAACTAGCTGCATTCTTATGGCAGGGTCAAGGTAGCAGGATTCTGAGACAGGAGGTTCCCAGGTTACCACTCTACTGGACCTGGAGATACCCTCCAGGTCTGCATTGTTAACTTGCGTCTCAGAAGCCTCTGGCAAACGTCTCTGGTGAAGACGTGCGAAACTCACTCTGCAGGCAGTGTGGAACTGTGAGGGACTGAGGGTGGGCTCAACTCTCAGAAGTAAGATGTTTTTGGACAAGGCGTTCAACTACCTACTCACGTATGGAACTTAGTATGTAGCACCAGTCTACCCCAGGAATTACTAGGAAATCGCTTGATTGAGCTTGGAGGCACTCGTCTTGTGTGCCGGGAGATTCCAGTTACCTCTCCCAACACTTGCGTCAAGCAGCGAGCCTAGGCCTTTTGGAAGCGAAAGGTAGCGGCAGGCAGGATGTAGGGTTACAGGCCATAAGCTCAACTCTCAGAAGTGTGTATGCA
Source organism: Canis aureus (assembly GCF_053574225.1). NCBI lineage: Eukaryota > Metazoa > Chordata > Mammalia > Carnivora > Canidae > Canis > Canis aureus. The sequence continues at coordinate 153,209 of NW_027554487.1, forward strand.
TGGGAGGCAGATGTCTGCTACCCACTCGGACATGGGAGTTGGAACCTAGCTACACTCCTATTGAAGAAGGATGTTGGAAATCGCTGTATTCAACTCAGATACACGGGAGTTCAGGCCCAATGCTTACACATGCTTTTCCCGCAACCCATCCCAGCCACTAACATAAGGAGGTTAGCAGGTACGTCTACAGTCAGGCAGGATGCGGGAGGGTTCTGCCCTGTCCTCAGCTCTCACAGGGAAGCTTGCCTAGAAGCCAGCTCTCAACTAGCTGCATTCTTATGACAGTGTGAAGGTAGCAGTATTCTGAGTAAGGAGGTTCCCAGATTACCACTCTACTGCACCTGGAGATACCCTCCAGGTGTGCATTGTTAACTTGCGTCTCAGAAGCCTCTGGCAAAAGTCTCTGGTGAAGACGTGGGAAACTCACTCTGCAGGCAGTGTGGAACTGTGAGGGACTGAGGGTGAGCTCAACTCTCAGCAGTAAGATGATTTTGGACAAGGCGTTCAGCTACCTTCTCACATATGGAACTTAGTATGTAGCACCAGTCTACCCCAGGAATTACTGGGAAATCGCTGGATTGAGCTTGGTGGCACTAGTCTTGTGTGCCGGGAGATTCCAGTTACCTCTCCCAACACTTCGGTGAAGCAGCGAGCCTAGGCCTTTTGGATGCGAAAGGTAGCTGCAGGCAGGAGGTAGGCTTACAGGCCATAAGCTCAACTCTCAGAAGTGTGTATACATGGGAGGCAGATGTCTGCTACCCACTCGGACATGCGAGTGGGAACCTAGCTACACTCTGATGAAGAAGGACTTTGGAAATCGCTGTATTCAACTCAGATACACGTGGGTTCAGGCACAACGATTCCACATGCTTTTCTCACAACGTTTCCCTGCCACTAACATGAGGACGTTAGCAGCGCCTTCTACAGTCAAGCAGGATGCGGGAGGGTTGTGCCCTGTCCTTAGCTCTCACAGGGAAGCAGGCCTTGAAGCCAGCTGTCAACTAGCTGCATTCTTATGGCAGGGTCAAGGTAGCAGGATTCTGAGACAGGAGGTTCCCAGGTTACCACTCTACTGGACCTGGAGATACCCTCCAGGTCTGCATTGTTAACTTGCGTCTCAGAAGCCTCTGGCAAACGTCTCTGGTGAAGACGTGCGAAACTCACTCTGCAGGCAGTGTGGAACTGTGAGGGACTGAGGGTGAGCTCAACTCTCAGAAGTAAGATGTTTTTGGACAAGGCGTTCAACTACCTACTCACGTATGGAACTTAGTATGTAGCACCAGTCTACCCCAGGAATTACTAGGAAATCGCTGGATTGAGCTTGGAGGCACTCGTCTTGTGTGCCGGGAGATTCCAGTTACCTCTCCCAACACTTGCGTCAAGCAGCGAGCCTAGGCCTTTTGGAAGCGAAAGGTAGCGGCAGGCAGGATGTAGGGTTACAGGCCATAAGCTCAACTCTCAGAAGTGTGTATGCATGGGAGGCAGATGTCTGCTGCCCACTCGGACATGGGAGTTGGAACCTAGCTACACTCCTATTGAAGAAGGATGTTGGAAATCGCTGTATTCAACTCAGATACACGGGAGTTCAGGCCCAATGCTTACACATGCTTTTCCCGCAACCCATCCCAGCCACTAACATAAGGAGGTTAGCAGGTACGTCTACAGTCAGGCAGGATGCGGGAGGGTTCTGCCCTGTCCTCAGCTCTCACAGGGAAGCTTGCCTAGAAGCCAGCTCTCAACTAGCTGCATTCTTATGACACTGTGAAGGTAGCAGTATTCTGAGTAAGGAGGTTCCCAGATTACCACTCTACTGCACCTGGAGATACCGTCCAGGTGTGCATTGTTAACTTGCGTCTCAGAAGCCTCTGGCAAAAGTCTCTGGTGAAGACGTGGGAAACTCACTCTGCAGGCAGTGTGGAACTGTGAGGGACTGAGGGTGAGCTCAACTCTCAGCAGTAAGATGATTTTGGACAAGGCGTTCAGCTACCTTCTCACATATGGAACTTAGTATGTAGCACCAGTCTACCCCAGGAATTACTGGGAAATCGCTGGATTGAGCTTGGTGGCACTCGTCTTGTGTGCCGGGAGATTCCAGTTACCTCTCCCAACACTTCGGTGAAGCAGCGAGCCTAGGCCTTTTGGATGCGAAAGGTAGCTGCAGGCAGGAGGTAGGCTTACAGGCCATAAGCTCAACTCTCAGAAGTGTGTATACATGGGAGGCAGATGTCTGCTACCCACTCGGACATGCGAGTGGGAACCTAGCTACACTCTGATGAAGAAGGACTTTGGAAATCGCTGTATTCAACTCAGATACACGTGGGTTCAGGCACAACGATTCCACATGCTTTTCTCACAACGTTTCCCTGCCACTAACATGAGGACGTTAGCAGCGCCTTCTACAGTCAAGCAGGATGCGGGAGGGTTGTGCCCTGTCCTTAGCTCTCACAGGGAAGCAGGCCTTGAAGCCAGCTGTCAACTAGCTGCATTCTTATGGCAGGGTCAAGGTAGCAGGATTCTGAGACAGGAGGTTCCCAGGTTACCACTCTACTGGACCTGGAGATACCCTCCAGGTCTGCATTGTTAACTTGCGTCTCAGAAGCCTCTGGCAAACGTCTCTGGTGAAGACGTGCGAAACTCACTCTGCAGGCAGTGTGGAACTGTGAGGGACTGAGGGTGAGCTCAACTCTCAGAAGTAAGATGTTTTTGGACAAGGCGTTCAACTACCTACTCACGTATGGAACTTAGTATGTAGCACCAGTCTACCCCAGGAATTACTAGGAAATCGCTTGATTGAGCTTGGAGGCACTCGTCTTGTGTGCCGGGAGATTCCAGTTACCTCTCCCAACACTTGCGTCAAGCAGCGAGCCTAGGCCTTTTGGAAGCGAAAGTTAGCGGCAGGCAGGATGTAGGGTTACAGGCCATAAGCTCAACTCTCAGAAGTGTGTATGCATGGGAGGCAGATGTCTGCTACCCACTCGGACATGGGAGTTGGAACCTAGCTACACTCCTATTGAAGAAGGATGTTGGAAATCGCTGTATTCAACTCAGATACACGGGAGTTCAGGCCCAATGCTTACACATGCTTTTCCCGCAACCCATCCCAGCCACTAACATAAGGAGGTTAGCAGGTACGTCTACAGTCAGGCAGGATGCGGGAGGGTTCTGCCCTGTCCTCAGCTCTCACAGGGAAGCTTGCCTAGAAGCCAGCTCTCAACTAGCTGCATTCTTATGACAGTGTGAAGGTAGCAGTATTCTGAGTAAGGAGGTTCCCAGATTACCACTCTACTGCACCTGGAGATACCGTCCAGGTGTGCATTGTTAACTTGCGTCTCAGAAGCCTCTGGCAAAAGTCTCTGGTGAAGACGTGGGAAACTCACTCTGCAGGCAGTGTGGAACTGTGAGGGACTGAGGGTGAGCTCAACTCTCAGCAGTAAGATGATTTTGGACAAGGCGTTCAGCTACCTTCTCACATATGGAACTTAGTATGTAGCACCAGTCTACCCCAGGAATTACTGGGAAATCGCTGGATTGAGCTTGGTGGCACTCGTCTTGTGTGCCGGGAGATTCCAGTTACCTCTCCCAACACTTCGGTGAAGCAGCGAGCCTAGGCCTTTTGGATGCGAAAGGTAGCTGCAGGCAGGAGGTAGGCTTACAGGCCATAAGCTCAACTCTCAGAAGTGTGTATACATGGGAGGCAGATGTCTGCTACCCACTCGGACATGCGAGTGGGAACCTAGCTACACTCTGATGAAGAAGCACTTTGGAAATCGCTGTATTCAACTCAGATACACGTGGGTTCAGGCACAACGATTCCACATGCTTTTCTCACAACGTTTCCCTGCCACTAATAAGAGGACGTTAGCAGCTCCTTCTACAGTCAAGCAGGATGCGGAGGGTTGTGCCCTGTCTTTAGCTCTCACAGGGAAGCAGGCCTTGAAGCCAGCTGTCAACTAGCTGCATTCTTATGGCAGGGTGAAGGTAGCAGGATTCTGAGACAGGAGGTTCCCAGGTTACCACTCTACTGGACCTGGAGATACCCTCCAGGTCTGCATTGTTAACTTGCGTCTCAGAAGCCTCTGGCAAACGTCTCTGGTGAAGACGTGCGAAACTCACTCTGCAGGCAGTGTGGAACTGTGAGGGACTGAGGGTGGGCTCAACTCTCAGAAGTAAGATGTTTTTGGACAAGGCGTTCAACTACCTACTCACGTATGGAACTTAGTATGTAGCACCAGTCTACCCCAGGAATTACTAGGAAATCGCTTGATTGAGCTTGGAGGCACTCGTCTTGTGTGCCGGGAGATTCCAGTTACCTCTCCCAACACTTGCGTCAAGCAGCGAGCCTAGGCCTTTTGGAAGCGAAAGGTAGCGGCAGGCAGGATGTAGGGTTACAGGCCATAAGCTCAACTCTCAGAAGTGTGTATGCATGGGAGGCAGATGTCTGCTACCCACTCGGACATGGGAGTTGGAACCTAGCTACACTCCTATTGAAGAAGGATGTTGGAAATCGCTGTATTCAACTCAGATACACGGGAGTTCAGGCCCAATGCTTACACATGCTTTTCCCGCAACCCATCCCAGCCACTAACATAAGGAGGTTAGCAGGTACGTCTACAGTCAGGCAGGATGCGGGAGGGTTCTGCCCTGTCCTCAGCTCTCACAGGGAAGCTTGCCTAGAAGCCAGCTCTCAACTAGCTGCATTCTTATGACAGTGTGAAGGTAGCAGTATTCTGAGTAAGGAGGTTCCCAGATTACCACTCTACTGCACCTGGAGATACCCTCCAGGTGTGCATTGTTAACTTGCGTCTCAGAAGCCTCTGGCAAAAGTCTCTGGTGAAGACGTGGGAAACTCACTCTGCAGGCAGTGTGGAACTGTGAGGGACTGAGGGTGAGCTCAACTCTCAGCAGTAAGATGATTTTGGACAAGGCGTTCAGCTACCTTCTCACATATGGAACTTAGTATGTAGCACCAGTCTACCCCAGGAATTACTGGGAAATCGCTGGATTGAGCTTGGTGGCACTAGTCTTGTGTGCCGGGAGATTCCAGTTACCTCTCCCAACACTTCGGTGAAGCAGCGAGCCTAGGCCTTTTGGATGCGAAAGGTAGCTGCAGGCAGGAGGTAGGCTTACAGGCCATAAGCTCAACTCTCAGAAGTGTGTATACATGGGAGGCAGATGTCTGCTACCCACTCGGACATGCGAGTGGGAACCTAGCTACACTCTGATGAAGAAGGACTTTGGAAATCGCTGTATTCAACTCAGATACACGTGGGTTCAGGCACAACGATTCCACATGCTTTTCTCACAACGTTTCCCTGCCACTAACATGAGGACGTTAGCAGCGCCTTCTACAGTCAAGCAGGATGCGGGAGGGTTGTGCCCTGTCCTTAGCTCTCACAGGGAAGCAGGCCTTGAAGCCAGCTGTCAACTAGCTGCATTCTTATGGCAGGGTCAAGGTAGCAGGATTCTGAGACAGGAGGTTCCCAGGTTACCACTCTACTGGACCTGGAGATACCCTCCAGGTCTGCATTGTTAACTTGCGTCTCAGAAGCCTCTGGCAAACGTCTCTGGTGAAGACGTGCGAAACTCACTCTGCAGGCAGTGTGGAACTGTGAGGGACTGAGGGTGAGCTCAACTCTCAGAAGTAAGATGTTTTTGGACAAGGCGTTCAACTACCTACTCACGTATGGAACTTAGTATGTAGCACCAGTCTACCCCAGGAATTACTAGGAAATCGCTGGATTGAGCTTGGAGGCACTCGTCTTGTGTGCCGGGAGATTCCAGTTACCTCTCCCAACACTTGCGTCAAGCAGCGAGCCTAGGCCTTTTGGAAGCGAAAGGTAGCGGCAGGCAGGATGTAGGGTTACAGGCCATAAGCTCAACTCTCAGAAGTGTGTATGCATGGGAGGCAGATGTCTGCTGCCCACTCGGACATGGGAGTTGGAACCTAGCTACACTCCTATTGAAGAAGGATGTTGGAAATCGCTGTATTCAACTCAGATACACGGGAGTTCAGGCCCAATGCTTACACATGCTTTTCCCGCAACCCATCCCAGCCACTAACATAAGGAGGTTAGCAGGTACGTCTACAGTCAGGCAGGATGCGGGAGGGTTCTGCCCTGTCCTCAGCTCTCACAGGGAAGCTTGCCTAGAAGCCAGCTCTCAACTAGCTGCATTCTTATGACACTGTGAAGGTAGCAGTATTCTGAGTAAGGAGGTTCCCAGATTACCACTCTACTGCACCTGGAGATACCGTCCAGGTGTGCATTGTTAACTTGCGTCTCAGAAGCCTCTGGCAAAAGTCTCTGGTGAAGACGTGGGAAACTCACTCTGCAGGCAGTGTGGAACTGTGAGGGACTGAGGGTGAGCTCAACTCTCAGCAGTAAGATGATTTTGGACAAGGCGTTCAGCTACCTTCTCACATATGGAACTTAGTATGTAGCACCAGTCTACCCCAGGAATTACTGGGAAATCGCTGGATTGAGCTTGGTGGCACTCGTCTTGTGTGCCGGGAGATTCCAGTTACCTCTCCCAACACTTCGGTGAAGCAGCGAGCCTAGGCCTTTTGGATGCGAAAGGTAGCTGCAGGCAGGAGGTAGGCTTACAGGCCATAAGCTCAACTCTCAGAAGTGTGTATACATGGGAGGCAGATGTCTGCTACCCACTCGGACATGCGAGTGGGAACCTAGCTACACTCTGATGAAGAAGGACTTTGGAAATCGCTGTATTCAACTCAGATACACGTGGGTTCAGGCACAACGATTCCACATGCTTTTCTCACAACGTTTCCCTGCCACTAACATGAGGACGTTAGCAGCGCCTTCTACAGTCAAGCAGGATGCGGGAGGGTTGTGCCCTGTCCTTAGCTCTCACAGGGAAGCAGGCCTTGAAGCCAGCTGTCAACTAGCTGCATTCTTATGGCAGGGTCAAGGTAGCAGGATTCTGAGACAGGAGGTTCCCAGGTTACCACTCTACTGGACCTGGAGATACCCTCCAGGTCTGCATTGTTAACTTGCGTCTCAGAAGCCTCTGGCAAACGTCTCTGGTGAAGACGTGCGAAACTCACTCTGCAGGCAGTGTGGAACTGTGAGGGACTGAGGGTGAGCTCAACTCTCAGAAGTAAGATGTTTTTGGACAAGGCGTTCAACTACCTACTCACGTATGGAACTTAGTATGTAGCACCAGTCTACCCCAGGAATTACTAGGAAATCGCTGGATTGAGCTTGGAGGCACTCGTCTTGTGTGCCGGGAGATTCCAGTTACCTCTCCCAACACTTGCGTCAAGCAGCGAGCCTAGGCCTTTTGGAAGCGAAAGGTAGCGGCAGGCAGGATGTAGGGTTACAGGCCATAAGCTCAACTCTCAGAAGTGTGTATGCATGGGAGGCAGATGTCTGCTGCCCACTCGGACATGGGAGTTGGAACCTAGCTACACTCCTATTGAAGAAGGATGTTGGAAATCGCTGTATTCAACTCAGATACACGGGAGTTCAGGCCCAATGCTTACACATGCTTTTCCCGCAACCCATCCCAGCCACTAACATAAGGAGGTTAGCAGGTACGTCTACAGTCAGGCAGGATGCGGGAGGGTTCTGCCCTGTCCTCAGCTCTCACAGGGAAGCTTGCCTAGAAGCCAGCTCTCAACTAGCTGCATTCTTATGACAGTGTGAAGGTAGCAGTATTCTGAGTAAGGAGGTTCCCAGATTACCACTCTACTGCACCTGGAGATACCGTCCAGGTGTGCATTGTTAACTTGCGTCTCAGAAGCCTCTGGCAAAAGTCTCTGGTGAAGACGTGGGAAACTCACTCTGCAGGCAGTGTGGAACTGTGAGGGACTGAGGGTGAGCTCAACTCTCAGCAGTAAGATGATTTTGGACAAGGCGTTCAGCTACCTTCTCACATATGGAACTTAGTATGTAGCACCAGTCTACCCCAGGAATTACTGGGAAATCGCTGGATTGAGCTTGGTGGCACTCGTCTTGTGTGCCGGGAGATTCCAGTTACCTCTCCCAACACTTCGGTGAAGCAGCGAGCCTAGGCCTTTTGGAAGCGAAAGGTAGCTGCAGGCAGGAGGTAGGCTTACAGGCCATAAGCTCAACTCTCAGAAGTGTGTATACATGGGAGGCAGATGTCTGCTACCCACTCGGACATGCGAGTGGGAACCTAGCTACACTCTGATGAAGAAGGACTTTGGAAATCGCTGTATTCAACTCAGATACACGTGGGTTCAGGCACAACGATTCCACATGCTTTTCTCACAACGTTTCCCTGCCACTAACATGAGGACGTTAGCAGCGCCTTCTACAGTCAAGCAGGATGCGGGAGGGTTGTGCCCTGTCCTTAGCTCTCACAGGGAAGCAGGCCTTGAAGCCAGCTGTCAACTAGCTGCATTCTTATGGCAGGGTGAAGGTAGCAGGATTCTGAGACAGGAGGTTCCCAGGTTACCACTCTACTGGACCTGGAGATACCCTCCAGGTCTGCATTGTTAACTTGCGTCTCAGAAGCCTCTGGCAAACGTCTCTGGTGAAGACGTGCGAAACTCACTCTGCAGGCAGTGTGGATCTGTGAGGGACTGAGGGTGAGCTCAACTCTCAGAAGTAAGATGTTTTTGGACAAGGCGTTCAACTACCTACTCACGTATGGAACTTAGTATGTAGCACCAGTCTACCCCAGGAATTACTAGGAAATCGCTTGATTGAGCTTGGAGGCACTCGTCTTGTGTGCCGGGAGATTCCAGTTACCTCTCCCAACACTTGCGTCAAGCAGCGAGCCTAGGCCTTTTGGAAGCGAAAGTTAGCGGCAGGCAGGATGTAGGGTTACAGGCCATAAGCTCAACTCTCAGAAGTGTGTATGCATGGGAGGCAGATGTCTGCTACCCACTCGGACATGGGAGTTGGAACCTAGCTACACTCCTATTGAAGAAGGATGTTGGAAATCGCTGTATTCAACTCAGATACACGGGAGTTCAGGCCCAATGCTTACACATGCTTTTCCCGCAACCCATCCCAGCCACTAACATAAGGAGGTTAGCAGGTACGTCTACAGTCAGGCAGGATGCGGGAGGGTTCTGCCCTGTCCTCAGCTCTCACAGGGAAGCTTGCCTAGAAGCCAGCTCTCAACTAGCTGCATTCTTATGACAGTGTGAAGGTAGCAGTATTCTGAGTAAGGAGGTTCCCAGATTACCACTCTACTGCACCTGGAGATACCGTCCAGGTGTGCATTGTTAACTTGCGTCTCAGAAGCCTCTGGCAAAAGTCTCTGGTGAAGACGTGGGAAACTCACTCTGCAGGCAGTGTGGAACTGTGAGGGACTGAGGGTGAGCTCAACTCTCAGCAGTAAGATGATTTTGGACAAGGCGTTCAGCTACCTTCTCACATATGGAACTTAGTATGTAGCACCAGTCTACCCCAGGAATTACTGGGAAATCGCTGGATTGAGCTTGGTGGCACTAGTCTTGTGTGCCGGGAGATTCCAGTTACCTCTCCCAACACTTCGGTGAAGCAGCGAGCCTAGGCCTTTTGGAAGCGAAAGGTAGCTGCAGGCAGGAGGTAGGCTTACAGGCCATAAGCTCAACTCTCAGAAGTGTGTATACATGGGAGGCAGATGTCTGCTACCCACTCGGACATGCGAGTGGGTACCTAGCTACACTCTGATGAAGAAGGACTTTGGAAATCGCTGTATTCAACTCAGATACACGAGGGTTCAGGCACAACGATTCCACATGCTTTTCTCACAACGTTTCCCTGCCACTAACATGAGGACGTTAGCAGCGCCTTCTACAGTCAAGCAGGATGCGGGAGGGTTGTGCCCTGTCCTTAGCTCTCACAGGGAAGCAGGCCTTGAAGCCAGCTGTCAACTAGCTGCATTCTTATGGCAGGGTGAAGGTAGCAGGATTCTGAGACAGGAGGTTCCCAGGTTACCACTCTACTGGACCTGGAGATACCCTCCAGGTCTGCATTGTTAACTTGCGTCTCAGAAGCCTCTGGCAAACGTCTCTGGTGAAGACGTGCGAAACTCACTCTGCAGGCAGTGTGGAACTGTGAGGGCCTGAGGGTGAGCTCAACTCTCAGAAGTAAGATGTTTTTGGACAAGGCGTTCAACTACCTACTCACGTATGGAACTTAGTATGTAGCACCAGTCTACCCCAGGAATTACTAGGAAATCGCTTGATTGAGCTTGGAGGCACTCGTCTTGTGTGCCGGGAGATTCCAGTTACCTCTCCCAACACTTGCGTCAAGCAGCGAGCCTAGGCCTTTTGGAAGCGAAAGGTAGCGGCAGGCAGGATGTAGGGTTACAGGCCATAAGCTCAACTCTCAGAAGTGTGTATGCATGGGAGGCAGATGTCTGCTGCCCACTCGGACATGGGAGTTGGAACCTAGCTACACTCCTATTGAAGAAGGATGTTGGAAATCGCTGTATTCAACTCAGATACACGGGAGTTCAGGCCCAATGCTTACACATGCTTTTCCCGCAACCCATCCCAGCCACTAACATAAGGAGGTTAGCAGGTACGTCTACAGTCAGGCAGGATGCGGGAGGGTTCTGCCCTGTCCTCAGCTCTCACAGGGAAGCTTGCCTAGAAGCCAGCTCTCAACTAGCTGCATTCTTATGACAGTGTGAAGGTAGCAGTATTCTGAGTAAGGAGGTTCCCAGATTACCACTCTACTGCACCTGGAGATACCGTCCAGGTGTGCATTGTTAACTTGCGTCTCAGAAGCCTCTGGCAAAAGTCTCTGGTGAAGACGTGGGAAACTCACTCTGCAGGCAGTGTGGAACTGTGAGGGACTGAGGGTGAGCTCAACTCTCAGCAGTAAGATGATTTTGGACAAGGCGTTCAGCTACCTTCTCACATATGGAACTTAGTATGTAGCACCAGTCTACCCCAGGAATTACTGGGAAATCGCTGGATTGAGCTTGGTGGCACTAGTCTTGTGTGCCGGGAGATTCCAGTTACCTCTCCCAACACTTCGGTGAAGCAGCGAGCCTAGGCCTTTTGGAAGCGAAAGGTAGCTGCAGGCAGGAGGTAGGCTTACAGGCCATAAGCTCAACTCTCAGAAGTGTGTATACATGGGAGGCAGATGTCTGCTACCCACTCGGACATGCGAGTGGGTACCTAGCTACACTCTGATGAAGAAGGACTTTGGAAATCGCTGTATTCAACTCAGATACACGAGGGTTCAGGCACAACGATTCCACATGCTTTTCTCACAACGTTTCCCTGCCACTAACATGAGGACGTTAGCAGCGCCTTCTACAGTCAAGCAGGATGCGGGAGGGTTGTGCCCTGTCCTTAGCTCTCACAGGGAAGCAGGCCTTGAAGCCAGCTGTCAACTAGCTGCATTCTTATGGCAGGGTGAAGGTAGCAGGATTCTGAGACAGGAGGTTCCCAGGTTACCACTCTACTGGACCTGGAGATACCCTCCAGGTCTGCATTGTTAACTTGCGTCTCAGAAGCCTCTGGCAAACGTCTCTGGTGAAGACGTGCGAAACTCACTCTGCAGGCAGTGTGGAACTGTGAGGGACTGAGGGTGAGCTCAACTCTAGGAAGTAAGATGTTTTTGGACAAGGCGTTCAACTACCTACTCACGTATGGAACTTAGTATGTAGCACCAGTCTACCCCAGGAATTACTAGGAAATCGCTTGATTGAGCTTGGAGGCACTCGTCTTGTGTGCCGGGAGATTCCAGTTACCTCTCCCAACACTTGCGTCAAGCAGCGAGCCTAGGCCTTTTGGAAGCGAAAGGTAGCGGCAGGCAGGATGTAGGGTTACAGGCCATAAGCTCAACTCTCAGAAGTGTGTATGCATGGGAGGCCGATGTCTGCTGCCCACTCGGACATGGGAGTTGGAACCTAGCTACACTCCTATTGAAGAAGGATGTTGGAAATCGCTGTATTCAACTCAGATACACGGGAGTTCAGGCCCAATGCTTACACATGCTTTTCCCGCAACCCATCCCAGCCACTAACATAAGGAGGTTAGCAGGTACGTCTACAGTCAGGCAGGATGCGGGAGGGTTCTGCCCTGTCCTCAGCTCTCACAGGGAAGCTTGCCTAGAAGCCAGCTCTCAACTAGCTGCATTCTTATGACAGTGTGAAGGTAGCAGTATTCTGAGTAAGGAGGTTCCCAGATTAAAACTCTACTGCACCTGGAGATACCGTCCAGGTGTGCATTGTTAACTTGCGTCTCAGAAGCCTCTGGCAAAAGTCTCTGGTGAAGACGTGGGAAACTCACTCTGCAGGCAGTGTGGAACTGTGAGGGACTGAGGGTGAGCTCAACTCTCAGCAGTAAGATGATTTTGGACAAGGCGTTCAGCTACCTTCTCACATATGGAACTTAGTATGTAGCACCAGTCTACCCCAGGAATTACTGGGAAATCGCTGGATTGAGCTTGGTGGCACTCGTCTTGTGTGCCGGGAGATTCCAGTTACCTCTCCCAACACTTCGGTGAAGCAGCGAGCCTAGGCCTTTTGGATGCGAAAGGTAGCTGCAGGCAGGAGGTAGGCTTACAGGCCATAAGCTCAACTCTCAGAAGTGTGTATACATGGGAGGCAGATGTCTGCTACCCACTCGGACATGCGAGTGGGAACCTAGCTACACTCTGATGAAGAAGCACTTTGGAAATCGCTGTATTCAACTCAGATACACGTGGGTTCAGGTACAACGATTCCACATGCTTTTCTCACAACGTTTCCCTGCCACTAATAAGAGGACTTTAGCAGCTCCTTCTACAGTCAAGCAGGATGCGGAGGGTAGTGCCCTGTCTTTAGCTCTCACAGGGAAGCAGGCCTTGAAGCCAGCTGTCAACTAGCTGCATTCTTATGGCAGGGTGAAGGTAGCAGGATTCTGAGACAGGAGGTTCCCAGGTTACCACTCTACTGGACCTGGAGATACCCTCCAGGTCTGCATTGTTAACTTGCGTCTCAGAAGCCTCTGGCAAACGTCTCTGGTGAAGACGTGCGAAACTCACTCTGCAGGCAGTGTGGAACTGTGAGGGACTGAGGGTGAGCTCAACTCTCAGAAGTAAGATGTTTTTGGACAAGGCGTTCAACTACCTACTCACGTATGGAACTTAGTATGTAGCACCAGTCTACCCCAGGAATTACTAGGAAATCGCTGGATTGAGCTTGGAGGCACTCGTCTTGTGTGCCGGGAGATTCCAGTTACCTCTCCCAACACTTGCGTCAAGCAGCGAGCCTAGGCCTTTTGGAAGCGAAAGGTAGCGGCAGGCAGGATGTAGGGTTACAGGCCATAAGCTCAACTCTCAGAAGTGTGTATGCATGGGAGGCAGATGTCTGCTACCCACTCGGACATGGGAGTTGTAACCTAGCTACACTCCTATTGAAGAAGGATGTTGGAAATCGCTGTATTCAACTCAGATACACGGGAGTTCAGGCCCAATGCTTACACATGCTTTTCCCGCAACCCATCCCAGCCACTAACATAAGGAGGTTAGCAGGTACGTCTACAGTCAGGCAGGATGCGGGAGGGTTCTGCCCTGTCCTCAGCTCTCACAGGGAAGCTTGCCTAGAAGCCAGCTCTCAACTAGCTGCATTCTTATGACAGTGTGAAGGTAGCAGTATTCTGAGTAAGGAGGTTCCCAGATTACCACTCTACTGCACCTGGAGATACCGTCCAGGTGTGCATTGTTAACTTGCGTCTCAGAAGCCTCTGGCAAAAGTCTCTGGTGAAGACGTGGGAAACTCACTCTGCAGGCAGTGTGGAACTGTGAGGGACTGAGGGTGAGCTCAACTCTCAGCAGTAAGATGATTTTGGACAAGGCGTTCAGCTACCTTCTCACATATGGAACTTAGTATGTAGCACCAGTCTACCCCAGGAATTACTGGGAAATCGCTGGATTGATCTTGGTGGCACTAGTCTTGTGTGCCGGGAGATTCCAGTTACCTCTCCCAACACTTCGGTGAAGCAGCGAGCCTAGGCCTTTTGGAAGCGAAAGGTAGCTGCAGGCAGGAGGTAGGCTTACAGGCCATAAGCTCAACTCTCAGAAGTGTGTATACATGGGAGGCAGATGTCTGCTACCCACTCGGACATGCGAGTGGGAACCTAGCTACACTCTGATGAAGAAGGACTTTGGAAATCGCTGTATTCAACTCAGATACACGTGGGTTCAGGCACAACGATTCCACATGCTTTTCTCACAACGTTTCCCTGCCACTAACATGAGGACGTTAGCAGCGCCTTCTACAGTCAAGCAGGATGCGGGAGGGTTGTGCCCTGTCCTTAGCTCTCACAGGGAAGCAGGCCTTGAAGCCAGCTGTCAACTAGCTGCATTCTTATGGCAGGGTGAAGGTAGCAGGATTCTGAGACAGGAGGTTCCCAGGTTACCACTCTACTGGACCTGGAGATACCCTCCAGGTCTGCATTGTTAACTTGCGTCTCAGAAGCCTCTGGCAAACGTCTCTGGTGAAGACGTGCGAAACTCACTCTGCAGGCAGTGTGGAACTGTGAGGGACTGAGGGTGAGCTCAACTCTCAGAAGTAAGATGTTTTTGGACAAGGCGTTCAACTACCTACTCACGTATGGAACTTAGTATGTAGCACCAGTCTACCCCAGGAATTACTAGGAAATCGCTTGATTGAGCTTGGAGGCACTCGTCTTGTGTGCCGGGAGATTCCAGTTACCTCTCCCAACACTTGCGTCAAGCAGCGAGCCTAGGCCTTTTGGAAGCGAAAGGTAGCGGCAGGCAGGATGTAGGGTTACAGGCCATAAGCTCAACTCTCAGAAGTGTGTATGCATGGGAGGCAGATGTCTGCTGCCCACTCGGACATGGGAGTTGGAACCTAGCTACACTCCTATTGAAGAAGGATGTTGGAAATCGCTGTATTCAACTCAGATACACGGGAGTTCAGGCCCAATGCTTACACATGCTTTTCCCGCAACCCATCCCAGCCACTAACATAAGGAGGTTAGCAGGTACGTCTACAGTCAGGCAGGATGCGGGAGGGTTCTGCCCTGTCCTCAGCTCTCACAGGGAAGCTTGCCTAGAAGCCAGCTCTCAACTAGCTGCATTCTTATGACAGTGTGAAGGTAGCAGTATTCTGAGTAAGGAGGTTCCCAGATTACCACTCTACTGCACCTGGAGATACCGTCCAGGTGTGCATTGTTAACTTGCGTCTCAGAAGCCTCTGGCAAAAGTCTCTGGTGAAGACGTGGGAAACTCACTCTGCAGGCAGTGTGGAACTGTGAGGGACTGAGGGTGAGCTCAACTCTCAGCAGTAAGATGATTTTGGACAAGGCGTTCAGCTACCTTCTCACATATGGAACTTAGTATGTAGCACCAGTCTACCCCAGGAATTACTGGGAAATCGCTGGATTGAGCTTGGTGGCACTCGTCTTGTGTGCCGGGAGATTCCAGTTACCTCTCCCAACACTTCGGTGAAGCAGCGAGCCTAGGCCTTTTGGATGCGAAAGGTAGCTGCAGGCAGGAGGTAGGCTTACAGGCCATAAGCTCAACTCTCAGAAGTGTGTATACATGGGAGGCAGATGTCTGCTACCCACTCGGACATGCGAGTGGGAACCTAGCTACACTCTGATGAAGAAGGACTTTGGAAATCGCTGTATTCAACTCAGATACACGTGGGTTCAGGCACAACGATTCCACATGCTTTTCTCACGACGTTTCCCTGCCACTAACATGAGGACGTTAGCAGCGCCTTCTACAGTCAAGCAGGATGCGGGAGGGTTGTGCCCTGTCCTTAGCTCTCACAGGGAAGCAGGCCTTGAAGCCAGCTGTCAACTAGCTGCATTCTTATGGCAGGGTGAAGGTAGCAGGATTCTGAGACAGGAGGTTCCCAGGTTACCACTCTACTGGACCTGGAGATACCCTCCAGGTCTGCATTGTTAACTTGCGTCTCAGAAGCCTCTGGCAAACGTCTCTGGTGAAGACGTGCGAAACTCACTCTGCAGGCAGTGTGGAACTGTGAGGGACTGAGGGTGGGCTCAACTCTCAGAAGTAAGATGTTTTTGGACAAGGCGTTCAACTACCTACTCACGTATGGAACTTAGTATGTAGCACCAGTCTACCCCAGGAATTACTAGGAAATCGCTTGATTGAGCTTGGAGGCACTCGTCTTGTGTGCCGGGAGATTCCAGTTACCTCTCCCAACACTTGCGTCAAGCAGCGAGCCTAGGCCTTTTGGAAGCGAAAGGTAGCGGCAGGCAGGATGTAGGGTTACAGGCCATAAGCTCAACTCTCAGAAGTGTGTATGCATGGGAGGCAGATGTCTGCTGCCCACACGGACATGGGAGTTCGAACCTAGCTACACTCCTATTGAAGAAGGATGTTGGAAATCGCTGTATTCAACTCAGATACACGGGAGTTCAGGCCCAATGCTTACACATGCTTTTCCCGCAACCCATCCCAGCCACTAACATAAGGAGGTTAGCAGGTACGTCTACAGTCAGGCAGGATGCGGGAGGGTTCTGCCCTGTCCTCAGCTCTCACAGGGAAGCTTGCCTAGAAGCCAGCTCTCAACTAGCTGCATTCTTATGACAGTGTGAAGGTAGCAGTATTCTGAGTAAGGAGGTTCCCAGATTACCACTCTACTGCACCTGGAGATACCGTCCAGGTGTGCATTGTTAACTTGCGTCTCAGAAGCCTCTGGCAAAAGTCTCTGGTGAAGACGTGGGAAACTCACTCTGCAGGCAGTGTGGAACTGTGAGGGACTGAGGGTGAGCTCAACTCTCAGCAGTAAGATGATTTTGGACAAGGCGTTCAGCTACCTTCTCACATATGGAACTTAGTATGTAGCACCAGTCTACCCCAGGAATTACTGGGAAATCGCTGGATTGAGCTTGGTGGCACTCGTCTTGTGTGCCGGGAGATTCCAGTTACCTCTCCCAACACTTCGGTGAAGCAGCGAGCCTAGGCCTTTTGGATGCGAAAGGTAGCTGCAGGCAGGAGGTAGGCTTACAGGCCATAAGCTCAACTCTCAGAAGTGTGTATACATGGGAGGCAGATGTCTGCTACCCACTCGGACATGCGAGTGGGAACCTAGCTACACTCTGATGAAGAAGCACTTTGGAAATCGCTGTATTCAACTCAGATACACGTGGGTTCAGGCACAACGATTCCACATGCTTTTCTCACAACGTTTCCCTGCCACTAATATGAGGACGTTAGCAGCTCCTTCTACAGTCAAGTAGGATGCGGAGGGTTGTGCCCTGTCTTTAGCTCTCACAGGGAAGCAGGCCTTGAAGCCAGCTGTCAACTAGCTGCATTCTTATGGCAGGGTGAAGGTAGCAGGATTCTGAGACAGGAGGTTCCCAGGTTACCACTCTACTGGACCTGGAGATACCCTCCAGGTCTGCATTGTTAACTTGCGTCTCAGAAGCCTCTGGCAAACGTCTCTGGTGAAGACGTGCGATACTCACTCTGCAGGCAGTGTGGAACTGTGAGGGACTGAGGGTGAGCTCAACTCTCAGAAGTAAGATGTTTTTGGACAAGGCGTTCAACTACCTACTCACGTATGGAACTTAGTATGTAGCACCAGTCTACCCCAGGAATTACTAGGAAATCGCTTGATTGAGCTTGGAGGCACTCGTCTTGTGTGCCGGGAGATTCCAGTTACCTCTCCCAACACTTGCGTCAAGCAGCGAGCCTAGGCCTTTTGGAAGCGAAAGGTAGCGGCAGGCAGGATGTAGGGTTACAGGCCATAAGCTCAACTCTCAGAAGTGTGTATGCATGGGAGGCAGATGTCTGCTACCCACTCGGACATGGGAGTTGGAACCTAGCTACACTCCTATTGAAGAAGGATGTTGGAAATCGCTGTATTCAACTCAGATACACGGGAGTTCAGGCCCAATGCTTACACATGCTTTTCCCGCAACCCATCCCAGCCACTAACATAAGGAGGTTAGCAGGTACGTCTACAGTCAGGCAGGATGCGGGAGGGTTCTGCCCTGTCCTCAGCTCTCACAGGGAAGCTTGCCTAGAAGCCAGCTCTCAACTAGCTGCATTCTTATGACAGTGTGAAGGTAGCAGTATTCTGAGTAAGGAGGTTCCCAGATTACCACTCTACTGCACCTGGAGATACCCTCCAGGTGTGCATTGTTAACTTCCGTCTCAGAAGCCTCTGGCAAAAGTCTCTGGTGAAGACGTGGGAAACTCACTCTGCAGGCAGTGTGGAACTGTGAGGGACTGAGGGTGAGCTCAACTCTCAGCAGTAAGATGATTTTGGACAAGGCGTTCAGCTACCTTCTCACATATGGAACTTAGTATGTAGCACCAGTCTACCCCAGGAATTACTGGGAAATCGCTGGATTGAGCTTGGTGGCACTAGTCTTGTGTGCCGGGAGATTCCAGTTACCTCTCCCAACACTTCGGTGAAGCAGCGAGCCTAGGCCTTTTGGATGCGAAAGGTAGCTGCAGGCAGGAGGTAGGCTTACAGGCCATAAGCTCAACTCTCAGAAGTGTGTATACATGGGAGGCAGATGTCTGCTACCCACTCGGACATGCGAGTGGGAACCTAGCTACACTCTGATGAAGAAGGACTTTGGAAATCGCTGTATTCAACTCAGATACACGTGGGTTCAGGCACAACGATTCCACATGCTTTTCTCACAACGTTTCCCTGCCACTAACATGAGGACGTTAGCAGCGCCTTCTACAGTCAAGCAGGATGCGGGAGGGTTGTGCCCTGTCTTTAGCTCTCACAGGGAAGCAGGCCTTGAAGCCAGCTGTCAACTAGCTGCATTCTTATGGCAGGGTGAAGGTAGCAGGATTCGGAGACAGGAGGTTCCCAGGTTACCACTCTACTGGACCTGGAGATACCCTCCAGGTCTGCATTGTTAACTTGCGTCTCAGAAGCCTCTGGCAAACGTCTCTGGTGAAGACGTGCGAAACTCACTCTGCAGGCAGTGTGGAACTGTGAGGGACTGAGGGTGGGCTCAACTCTCAGAAGTAAGATGTTTTTGGACAAGGCGTTCAACTACCTACTCACGTATGGAACTTAGTATGTAGCACCAGTCTACCCCAGGAATTACTAGGAAATCGCTTGATTGAGCTTGGAGGCACTCGTCTTGTGTGCCGGGAGATTCCAGTTACCTCTCCCAACACTTGCGTCAAGCAGCGAGCCTAGGCCTTTTGGAAGCGAAAGGTAGCGGCAGGCAGGATGTAGGGTTACAGGCCATAAGCTCAACTCTCAGAAGTGTGTATGCATGGGAGGCAGATGTCTGCTGCCCACTCGGACATGGGAGTTGGAACCTAGCTACACTCCTATTGAAGAAGGATGTTGGAAATCGCTGTATTCAACTCAGATACACGGGAGTTCAGGCCCAATGCTTACACATGCTTTTCCCGCAACCCATCCCAGCCACTAACATAAGGAGGTTAGCAGGTACGTCTACAGTCAGGCAGGATGCGGGAGGGTTCTGCCCTGTCCTCAGCTCTCACAGGGAAGCTTGCCTAGAAGCCAGCTCTCAACTAGCTGCATTCTTATGACAGTGTGAAGGTAGCAGTATTCTGAGTAAGGAGGTTCCCAGATTACCACTCTACTGCACCTGGAGATACCGTCCAGGTGTGCATTGTTAACTTGCGTCTCAGAAGCCTCTGGCAAAAGTCTCTGGTGAAGACGTGGGAAACTCACTCTGCAGGCAGTGTGGAACTGTGAGGGACTGAGGGTGAGCTCAACTCTCAGCAGTAAGATGATTTTGGACAAGGCGTTCAGCTACCTTCTCACATATGGAACTTAGTATGTAGCACCAGTCTACCCCAGGAATTACTGGGAAATCGCTGGATTGAGCTTGGTGGCACTAGTCTTGTGTGCCGGGAGATTCCAGTTACCTCTCCCAACACTTCGGTGAAGCAGCGAGCCTAGGCCTTTTGGATGCGAAAGGTAGCTGCAGGCAGGAGGTAGGCTTACAGGCCATAAGCTCAACTCTCAGAAGTGTGTATACATGGGAGGCAGATGTCTGCTACCCACTCGGACATGCGAGTGGGAACCTAGCTACACTCTGATGAAGAAGGACTTTGGAAATCGCTGTATTCAACTCAGATACACGTGGGTTCAGGCACAACGATTCCACATGCTTTTCTCACAACGTTTCCCTGCCACTAACATGAGGACGTTAGCAGCGCCTTCTACAGTCAAGCAGGATGCGGGAGGGTTGTGCCCTGTCCTTAGCTCTCACAGGGAAGCAGGCCTTGAAGCCAGCTGTCAACTAGCTGCATTCTTATGGCAGGGTGAAGGTAGCAGGATTCTGAGACAGGAGGTTCCCAGGTTACCACTCTACTGGACCTGGAGATACCCTCCAGGTCTGCATTGTTAACTTGCGTCTCAGAAGCCTCTGGCAAACGTCTCTGGTGAAGACGTGCGAAACTCACTCTGCAGGCAGTGTGGAACTGTGAGGGACTGAGGGTGAGCTCAACTCTCAGAAGTAAGATGTTTTTGGACAAGGCGTTCAACTACCTACTCACGTATGGAACTTAGTATGTAGCACCAGTCTACCCCAGGAATTACTAGGAAATCGCTTGATTGAGCTTGGAGGCACTCGTCTTGTGTGCCGGGAGATTCCAGTTACCTCTCCCAACACTTGCGTCAAGCAGCGAGCCTAGGCCTTTTGGAAGCGAAAGGTAGCGGCAGGCAGGATGTAGGGTTACAGGCCATAAGCTCAACTCTCAGAAGTGTGTATGCATGGGAGGCAGATGTCTGCTACCCACTCGGACATGGGAGTTGGAACCTAGCTACACTCCTATTGAAGAAGGATGTTGGAAATCGCTGTATTCAACTCAGATACACGGGAGTTCAGGCCCAATGCTTACACATGCTTTTCCCGCAACCCATCCCAGCCACTAACATAAGGAGGTTAGCAGGTACGTCTACAGTCAGGCAGGATGCGGGAGGGTTCTGCCCTGTCCTCAGCTCTCACAGGGAAGCTTGCCTAGAAGCCAGCTCTCAACTAGCTGCATTCTTATGACAGTGTGAAGGTAGCAGTATTCTGAGTAAGGAGGTTCCCAGATTACCACTCTACTGCACCTGGAGATACCGTCCAAGTGTGCATTGTTAACTTGCGTCTCAGAAGCCTCTGGCAAAAGTCTCTGGTGAAGACGTGGGAAACTCACTCTGCAGGCAGTGTGGAACTGTGAGGGACTGAGGGTGAGCTCAACTCTCAGCAGTAAGATGATTTTGGACAAGGCGTTCAGCTACCTTCTCACATATGGAACTTAGTATGTAGCACCAGTCTACCCCAGGAATTACTGGGAAATCGCTGGATTGAGCTTGGTGGCACTAGTCTTGTGTGCCGGGAGATTCCAGTTACCTCTCCCAACACTTCGGTGAAGCAGCGAGCCTAGGCCTTTTGGAAGCGAAAGGTAGCTGCAGGCAGGAGGTAGGCTTACAGGCCATAAGCTCAACTCTCAGAAGTGTGTATACATGGGAGGCAGATGTCTGCTACCCACTCGGACATGCGAGTGGGAACCTAGCTACACTCTGATGAAGAAGGACTTTGGAAATCGCTGTATTCAACTCAGATACACGTGGGTTCAGGCACAACGATTCCACATGCTTTTCTCACAACGTTTCCCTGCCACTAACATGAGGACGTTAGCAGCGCCTTCTACAGTCAAGCAGGATGCGGGAGGGTTGTGCCCTGTCCTTAGCTCTCACAGGGAAGCAGGCCTTGAAGCCAGCTGTCAACTAGCTGCATTCTTATGGCAGGGTGAAGGTAGCAGGATTCTGAGACAGGAGGTTCCCAGGTTACCACTCTACTGGACCTGGAGATACCCTCCAGGTCTGCATTGTTAACTTGCGTCTCAGAAGCCTCTGGCAAACGTCTCTGGTGAAGACGTGCGAAACTCACTCTGCAGGCAGTGTGGAACTGTGAGGGACTGAGGGTGAGCTCAACTCTCAGAAGTAAGATGTTTTTGGACAAGGCGTTCAACTACATACTCACGTATGGAACTTAGTATGTAGCACCAGTCTACCCCAGGAATTACTAGGAAATCGCTTGATTGAGCTTGGAGGCACTCGTCTTGTGTGCCGGGAGATTCCAGTTACCTCTCCCAACACTTGCGTCAAGCAGCGAGCCTAGGCCTTTTGGAAGCGAAAGGTAGCGGCAGGCAGGATGTAGGGTTACAGGCCATAAGCTCAACTCTCAGAAGTGTGTATGCATGGGAGGCAGATGTCTGCTGCCCACTCGGACATGGGAGTTGGAACCTAGCTACACTCCTATTGAAGAAGGATGTTGGAAATCGCTGTATTCAACTCAGATACACGGGAGTTCAGGCCCAATGCTTACACATGCTTTTCCCGCAACCCATCCCAGCCACTAACATAAGGAGGTTAGCAGGTACGTCTACAGTCAGGCAGGATGCGGGAGGGTTCTGCCCTGTCCTCAGCTCTCACAGGGAAGCTTGCCTAGAAGCCAGCTCTCAACTAGCTGCATTCTTATGACAGTGTGAAGGTAGCAGTATTCTGAGTAAGGAGGTTCCCAGATTACCACTCTACTGCACCTGGAGATACCGTCCAGGTGTGCATTGTTAACTTGCGTCTCAGAAGCCTCTGGCAAAAGTCTCTGGTGAAGACGTGGGAAACTCACTCTGCAGGCAGTGTGGAACTGTGAGGGACTGAGGGTGAGCTCAACTCTCAGCAGTAAGATGATTTTGGACAAGGCGTTCAGCTACCTTCTCACATATGGAACTTAGTATGTAGCACCAGTCTACCCCAGGAATTACTGGGAAATCGCTGGATTGAGCTTGGTGGCACTCGTCTTGTGTGCCGGGAGATTCCAGTTACCTCTCCCAACACTTCGGTGAAGCAGCGAGCCTAGGCCTTTTGGAAGCGAAAGGTAGCTGCAGGCAGGAGGTAGGCTTACAGGCCATAAGCTCAACTCTCAGAAGTGTGTATACATGGGAGGCAGATGTCTGCTACCCACTCGGACATGCGAGTGGGAACCTAGCTACACTCTGATGAAGAAGGACTTTGGAAATCGCTGTATTCAACTCAGATACACGTGGGTTCAGGCACAACGATTCCACATGCTTTTCTCACAACGTTTCCCTGCCACTAACATGAGGACGTTAGCAGCGCCTTCTACAGTCAAGCAGGATGCGGGAGGGTTGTGCCCTGTCCTTAGCTCTCACAGGGAAGCAGGCCTTGAAGCCAGCTGTCAACTAGCTGCATTCTTATGGCAGGGTGAAGGTAGCAGGATTCTGAGACAGGAGGTTCCCAGGTTACCACTCTACTGGACCTGGAGATACCCTCCAGGTCTGCATTGTTAACTTGCGTCTCAGAAGCCTCTGGCAAACGTCTCTGGTGAAGACGTGCGAAACTCACTCTGCAGGCAGTGTGGAACTGTGAGGGACTGAGGGTGAGCTCAACTCTCAGAAGTAAGATGTTTTTGGACAAGGCGTTCAACTACCTACTCACGTATGGAACTTAGTATGTAGCACCAGTCTACCCCAGGAATTACTAGGAAATCGCTTGATTGAGCTTGGAGGCACTCGTCTTGTGTGCCGGGAGATTCCAGTTACCTCTCCCAACACTTGCGTCAAGCAGCGAGCCTAGGCCTTTTGGAAGCGAAAGGTAGCGGCAGGCAGGATGTAGGGTTACAGGCCATAAGCTCAACTCTCAGAAGTGTGTATGCATGGGAGGCAGATGTCTGCTACCCACTCGGACATGGGAGTTGGAACCTAGC
Organism: Canis aureus; assembly: GCF_053574225.1. NCBI lineage: Eukaryota > Metazoa > Chordata > Mammalia > Carnivora > Canidae > Canis > Canis aureus. Next base: position 176,856 of record NW_027554487.1, read on the forward strand.
TACACTCCTATTGAAGAAGGATGTTGGAAATCGCTGTATTCAACTCAGATACACGGGAGTTCAGGCCCAATGCTTACACATGCTTTTCCCGCAACCCATCCCAGCCACTAACATAAGGAGGTTAGCAGGTACGTCTACAGTCAGGCAGGATGCGGGAGGGTTCTGCCCTGTCCTCAGCTCTCACAGGGAAGCTTGCCTAGAAGCCAGCTCTCAACTAGCTGCATTCTTATGACAGTGTGAAGGTAGCAGTATTCTGAGTAAGGAGGTTCCCAGATTACCACTCTACTGCACCTGGAGATACCGTCCAGGTGTGCATTGTTAACTTGCGTCTCAGAAGCCTCTGGCAAAAGTCTCTGGTGAAGACGTGGGAAACTCACTCTGCAGGCAGTGTGGAACTGTGAGGGACTGAGGGTGAGCTCAACTCTCAGCAGTAAGATGATTTTGGACAAGGCGTTCAGCTTCTCACATATGGAACTTAGTATGTAGCACCAGTCTACCCCAGGAATTACTGGGAAATCGCTGGATTGAGCTTGGTGGCACTAGTCTTGTGTGCCGGGAGATTCCAGTTACCTCTCCCAACACTTCGGTGAAGCAGCGAGCCTAGGCCTTTTGGAAGCGAAAGGTAGCTGCAGGCAGGAGGTAGGCTTACAGGCCATAAGCTCAACTCTCAGAAGTGTGTATACATGGGAGGCAGATGTCTGCTACCCACTCGGACATGCGAGTGGGTACCTAGCTACACTCTGATGAAGAAGGACTTTGGAAATCGCTGTATTCAACTCAGATACACGAGGGTTCAGGCACAACGATTCCACATGCTTTTCTCACAACGTTTCCCTGCCACTAACATGAGGACGTTAGCAGCGCCTTCTACAGTCAAGCAGGATGCGGGAGGGTTGTGCCCTGTCCTTAGCTCTCACAGGGAAGCAGGCCTTGAAGCCAGCTGTCAACTAGCTGCATTCTTATGGCAGGGTGAAGGTAGCAGGATTCTGAGACAGGAGGTTCCCAGGTTACCACTCTACTGGACCTGGAGATACCCTCCAGGTCTGCATTGTTAACTTGCGTCTCAGAAGCCTCTGGCAAACGTCTCTGGTGAAGACGTGCGAAACTCACTCTGCAGGCAGTGTGGAACTGTGAGGGACTGAGGGTGAGCTCAACTCTAGGAAGTAAGATGTTTTTGGACAAGGCGTTCAACTACCTACTCACGTATGGAACTTAGTATGTAGCACCAGTCTACCCCAGGAATTACTAGGAAATCGCTTGATTGAGCTTGGAGGCACTCGTCTTGTGTGCCGGGAGATTCCAGTTACCTCTCCCAACACTTGCGTCAAGCAGCGAGCCTAGGCCTTTTGGAAGCGAAAGGTAGCGGCAGGCAGGATGTAGGGTTACAGGCCATAAGCTCAACTCTCAGAAGTGTGTATGCATGGGAGGCAGATGTCTGCTGCCCACTCGGACATGGGAGTTGGAACCTAGCTACACTCCTATTGAAGAAGGATGTTGGAAATCGCTGTATTCAACTCAGATACACGGGAGTTCAGGCCCAATGCTTACACATGCTTTTCCCGCAACCCATCCCAGCCACTAACATAAGGAGGTTAGCAGGTACGTCTACAGTCAGGCAGGATGCGGGAGGGTTCTGCCCTGTCCTCAGCTCTCACAGGGAAGCTTGCCTAGAAGCCAGCTCTCAACTAGCTGCATTCTTATGACAGTGTGAAGGTAGCAGTATTCTGAGTAAGGAGGTTCCCAGATTACCACTCTACTGCACCTGGAGATACCGTCCAGGTGTGCATTGTTAACTTGCGTCTCAGAAGCCTCTGGCAAAAGTCTCTGGTGAAGACGTGGGAAACTCACTCTGCAGGCAGTGTGGAACTGTGAGGGACTGAGGGTGAGCTCAACTCTCAGCAGTAAGATGATTTTGGACAAGGCGTTCAGCTACCTTCTCACATATGGAACTTAGTATGTAGCACCAGTCTACCCCAGGAATTACTGGGAAATCGCTGGATTGAGCTTGGTGGCACTCGTCTTGTGTGCCGGGAGATTCCAGTTACCTCTCCCAACACTTCGGTGAAGCAGCGAGCCTAGGCCTTTTGGATGCGAAAGGTAGCTGCAGGCAGGAGGTAGGCTTACAGGCCATAAGCTCAACTCTCAGAAGTGTGTATACATGGGAGGCAGATGTCTGCTACCCACTCGGACATGCGAGTGGGAACCTAGCTACACTCTGATGAAGAAGCACTTTGGAAATCGCTGTATTCAACTCAGATACACGTGGGTTCAGGCACAACGATTCCACATGCTTTTCTCACAACGTTTCCCTGCCACTAACATGAGGACGTTAGCAGCGCCTTCTACAGTCAAGCAGGATGCGGGAGGGTTGTGCCCTGTCCTTAGCTCTCACAGGGAAGCAGGCCTTGAAGCCAGCTGTCAACTAGCTGCATTCTTATGGCAGGGTGAAGGTAGCAGGATTCTGAGACAGGAGGTTCCCAGGTTACCACTCTACTGGACCTGGAGATACCATCCAGGTCTGCATTGTTAACTTGCGTCTCAGAAGCCTCTGGCAAACGTCTCTGGTGAAGACGTGCGAAACTCACTCTGCAGGCAGTGTGGAACTGTGAGGGACTGAGGGTGAGCTCAACTCTCAGAAGTAAGATGTTTTTGGACAAGGCGTTCAACTACCTACTCACGTATGGAACTTAGTATGTAGCACCAGTCTACCCCAGGAATTACTAGGAAATCGCTTGATTGAGCTTGGAGGCACTCGTCTTGTGTGCCGGGAGATTCCAGTTACCTCTCCCAACACTTGCGTCAAGCAGCGAGCCTAGGCCTTTTGGAAGCGAAAGGTAGCGGCAGGCAGGATGTAGGGTTACAGGCCATAAGCTCAACTCTCAGAAGTGTGTATGCATGGGAGGCAGATGTCTGCTGCCCACTCGGACATGGGAGTTGGAACCTAGCTACACTCCTATTGAAGAAGGATGTTGGAAATCGCTGTATTCAACTCAGATACACGGGAGTTCAGGCCCAATGCTTACACATGCTTTTCCCGCAACCCATCCCAGCCACTAACATAAGGAGGTTAGCAGGTACGTCTACAGTCAGGCAGGATGCGGGAGGGTTCTGCCCTGTCCTCAGCTCTCACAGGGAAGCTTGCCTAGAAGCCAGCTCTCAACTAGCTGCATTCTTATGACAGTGTGAAGGTAGCAGTATTCTGAGTAAGGAGGTTCCCAGATTACCACTCTACTGCACCTGGAGATACCGTCCAAGTGTGCATTGTTAACTTGCGTCTCAGAAGCCTCTGGCAAAAGTCTCTGGTGAAGACGTGGGAAACTCACTCTGCAGGCAGTGTGGAACTGTGAGGGACTGAGGGTGAGCTCAACTCTCAGCAGTAAGATGATTTTGGACAAGGCGTTCAGCTACCTTCTCACATATGGAACTTAGTATGTAGCACCAGTCTACCCCAGGAATTACTGGGAAATCGCTGGATTGAGCTTGGTGGCACTAGTCTTGTGTGCCGGGAGATTCCAGTTACCTCTCCCAACACTTCGGTGAAGCAGCGAGCCTAGGCCTTTTGGAAGCGAAAGGTAGCTGCAGGCAGGAGGTAGGCTTACAGGCCATAAGCTCAACTCTCAGAAGTGTGTATACATGGGAGGCAGATGTCTGCTACCCACTCGGACATGCGAGTGGGAACCTAGCTACACTCTGATGAAGAAGGACTTTGGAAATCGCTGTATTCAACTCAGATACACGTGGGTTCAGGCACAACGATTCCACATGCTTTTCTCACAACGTTTCCCTGCCACTAACATGAGGACGTTAGCAGCGCCTTCTACAGTCAAGCAGGATGCGGGAGGGTTGTGCCCTGTCCTTAGCTCTCACAGGGAAGCAGGCCTTGAAGCCAGCTGTCAACTAGCTGCATTCTTATGGCAGGGTGAAGGTAGCAGGATTCTGAGACAGGAGGTTCCCAGGTTACCACTCTACTGGACCTGGAGATACCCTCCAGGTCTGCATTGTTAACTTGCGTCTCAGAAGCCTCTGGCAAACGTCTCTGGTGAAGACGTGCGAAACTCACTCTGCAGGCAGTGTGGAACTGTGAGGGACTGAGGGTGAGCTCAACTCTCAGAAGTAAGATGTTTTTGGACAAGGCGTTCAACTACATACTCACGTATGGAACTTAGTATGTAGCACCAGTCTACCCCAGGAATTACTAGGAAATCGCTTGATTGAGCTTGGAGGCACTCGTCTTGTGTGCCGGGAGATTCCAGTTACCTCTCCCAACACTTGCGTCAAGCAGCGAGCCTAGGCCTTTTGGAAGCGAAAGGTAGCGGCAGGCAGGATGTAGGGTTACAGGCCATAAGCTCAACTCTCAGAAGTGTGTATGCATGGGAGGCAGATGTCTGCTGCCCACTCGGACATGGGAGTTGGAACCTAGCTACACTCCTATTGAAGAAGGATGTTGGAAATCGCTGTATTCAACTCAGATACACGGGAGTTCAGGCCCAATGCTTACACATGCTTTTCCCGCAACCCATCCCAGCCACTAACATAAGGAGGTTAGCAGGTACGTCTACAGTCAGGCAGGATGCGGGAGGGTTCTGCCCTGTCCTCAGCTCTCACAGGGAAGCTTGCCTAGAAGCCAGCTCTCAACTAGCTGCATTCTTATGACAGTGTGAAGGTAGCAGTATTCTGAGTAAGGAGGTTCCCAGATTACCACTCTACTGCACCTGGAGATACCGTCCAGGTGTGCATTGTTAACTTGCGTCTCAGAAGCCTCTGGCAAAAGTCTCTGGTGAAGACGTGGGAAACTCACTCTGCAGGCAGTGTGGAACTGTGAGGGACTGAGGGTGAGCTCAACTCTCAGCAGTAAGATGATTTTGGACAAGGCGTTCAGCTTCTCACATATGGAACTTAGTATGTAGCACCAGTCTACCCCAGGAATTACTGGGAAATCGCTGGATTGAGCTTGGTGGCACTAGTCTTGTGTGCCGGGAGATTCCAGTTACCTCTCCCAACACTTCGGTGAAGCAGCGAGCCTAGGCCTTTTGGAAGCGAAAGGTAGCTGCAGGCAGGAGGTAGGCTTACAGGCCATAAGCTCAACTCTCAGAAGTGTGTATACATGGGAGGCAGATGTCTGCTACCCACTCGGACATGCGAGTGGGTACCTAGCTACACTCTGATGAAGAAGGACTTTGGAAATCGCTGTATTCAACTCAGATACACGAGGGTTCAGGCACAACGATTCCACATGCTTTTCTCACAACGTTTCCCTGCCACTAACATGAGGACGTTAGCAGCGCCTTCTACAGTCAAGCAGGATGCGGGAGGGTTGTGCCCTGTCCTTAGCTCTCACAGGGAAGCAGGCCTTGAAGCCAGCTGTCAACTAGCTGCATTCTTATGGCAGGGTGAAGGTAGCAGGATTCTGAGACAGGAGGTTCCCAGGTTACCACTCTACTGGACCTGGAGATACCCTCCAGGTCTGCATTGTTAACTTGCGTCTCAGAAGCCTCTGGCAAACGTCTCTGGTGAAGACGTGCGAAACTCACTCTGCAGGCAGTGTGGAACTGTGAGGGACTGAGGGTGAGCTCAACTCTAGGAAGTAAGATGTTTTTGGACAAGGCGTTCAACTACCTACTCACGTATGGAACTTAGTATGTAGCACCAGTCTACCCCAGGAATTACTAGGAAATCGCTTGATTGAGCTTGGAGGCACTCGTCTTGTGTGCCGGGAGATTCCAGTTACCTCTCCCAACACTTGCGTCAAGCAGCGAGCCTAGGCCTTTTGGAAGCGAAAGGTAGCGGCAGGCAGGATGTAGGGTTACAGGCCATAAGCTCAACTCTCAGAAGTGTGTATGCATGGGAGGCAGATGTCTGCTGCCCACTCGGACATGGGAGTTGGAACCTAGCTACACTCCTATTGAAGAAGGATGTTGGAAATCGCTGTATTCAACTCAGATACACGGGAGTTCAGGCCCAATGCTTACACATGCTTTTCCCGCAACCCATCCCAGCCACTAACATAAGGAGGTTAGCAGGTACGTCTACAGTCAGGCAGGATGCGGGAGGGTTCTGCCCTGTCCTCAGCTCTCACAGGGAAGCTTGCCTAGAAGCCAGCTCTCAACTAGCTGCATTCTTATGACAGTGTGAAGGTAGCAGTATTCTGAGTAAGGAGGTTCCCAGATTACCACTCTACTGCACCTGGAGATACCGTCCAGGTGTGCATTGTTAACTTGCGTCTCAGAAGCCTCTGGCAAAAGTCTCTGGTGAAGACGTGGGAAACTCACTCTGCAGGCAGTGTGGAACTGTGAGGGACTGAGGGTGAGCTCAACTCTCAGCAGTAAGATGATTTTGGACAAGGCGTTCAGCTACCTTCTCACATATGGAACTTAGTATGTAGCACCAGTCTACCCCAGGAATTACTGGGAAATCGCTGGATTGAGCTTGGTGGCACTAGTCTTGTGTGCCGGGAGATTCCAGTTACCTCTCCCAACACTTCACTGAAGCAGCGAGCCTAGGCCTTTTGGATGCGAAAGGTAGCTGCAGGCAGGAGGTAGGCTTACAGGCCATAAGCTCAACTCTCAGAAGTGTGTATACATGGGAGGCAGATGTCTGCTACCCACTCGGACATGCGAGTGGGAACCTAGCTACACTCTGATGAAGAAGCACTTTGGAAATCGCTGTATTCAACTCAGATACACGTGGGTTCAGGCACAACGATTCCACATGCTTTTCTCACAACGTTTCCCTGCCACTAGTAAGAGGACGTTAGCAGCTCCTTCTACAGTCAAGCAGGATGCGGAGGGTTGTGCCCTGTCTTTAGCTCTCACAGGGAAGCAGGCCTTGAAGCCAGCTGTCAACTAGCTGCATTCTTATGGCAGGGTGAAGGTAGCAGGATTCTGAGACAGGAGGTTCCCAGGTTACCACTCTACTGGACCTGGAGATACCCTCCAGGTCTGCATTGTTAACTTGCGTCTCAGAAGCCTCTGGCAAACGTCTCTGGTGAAGACGTGCGAAACTCACTCTGCAGGCAGTGTGGAACTGTGAGGGACTGAGGGTGGGCTCAACTCTCAGAAGTAAGATGTTTTTGGACAAGGCGTTCAACTACCTACTCACGTATGGAACTTAGTATGTAGCACCAGTCTACCCCAGGAATTACTAGGAAATCGCTTGATTGAGCTTGGAGGCACTCGTCTTGTGTGCCGGGAGATTCCAGTTACCTCTCCCAACACTTGCGTAAAGCAGCGAGCCTAGGCCTTTTGGAAGCGAAAGGTAGCGGCAGGCAGGATGTAGGGTTACAGGCCATAAGCTCAACTCTCAGAAGTGTGTATGCATGGGAGGCAGATGTCTGCTACCCACTCGGACATGGGAGTTGGAACCTAGCTACACTCCTATTGAAGAAGGATGTTGGAAATCGCTGTATTCAACTCAGATACACGGGAGTTCAGGCCCAATGCTTACACATGCTTTTCCCGCAACCCATCCCAGCCACTAACATAAGGAGGTTAGCAGGTACGTCTACAGTCAGGCAGGATGCGGGAGGGTTCTGCCCTGTCCTCAGCTCTCACAGGGAAGCTTGCCTAGAAGCCAGCTCTCAACTAGCTGCATTCTTATGACAGTGTGAAGGTAGCAGTATTCTGAGTAAGGAGGTTCCCAGATTACCACTCTACTGCACCTGGAGATACCCTCCAGGTGTGCATTGTTAACTTGCGTCTCAGAAGCCTCTGGCAAAAGTCTCTGGTGAAGACGTGGGAAACTCACTCTGCAGGCAGTGTGGAACTGTGAGGGACTGAGGGTGAGCTCAACTCTCAGCAGTAAGATGATTTTGGACAAGGCGTTCATCTACCTTCTCACATATGGAACTTAGTATGTAGCACCAGTCTACCCCAGGAATTACTGGGAAATCGCTGGATTGAGCTTGGTGGCACTAGTCTTATGTGCCGGGAGATTCCAGTTACCTCTCCCAACACTTCGGTGAAGCAGCGAGCCTAGGCCTTTTGGAAGCGAAAGGTAGCTGCAGGCAGGAGGTAGGCTTACAGGCCATAAGCTCAACTCTCAGAAGTGTGTATACATGGGAGGCAGATGTCTGCTACCCACTCGGACATGCGAGTGGGAACCTAGCTACACTCTGATGAAGAAGGACTTTGGAAATCGCTGTATTCAACTCAGATACACGTGGGTTCAGGCACAACGATTCCACATGCTTTTCTCACAACGTTTCCCTGCCACTAACATGAGGACGTTAGCAGCGCCTTCTACAGTCAAGCAGGATGCGGGAGGGTTGTGCCCTGTCTTTAGCTCTCACAGGGAAGCAGGCCTTGAAGCCAGCTGTCAACTAGCTGCATTCTTATGGCAGGGTGAAGGTAGCAGGATTCTGAGACAGGAGGTTCCCAGGTTACCACTCTACTGGACCTGGAGATACCCTCCAGGTCTGCATTGTTAACTTGCGTCTCAGAAGCCTCTGGCAAACGTCTCTGGTGAAGACGTGCGAAACTCACTCTGCAGGCAGTGTGGAACTGTGAGGGACTGAGGGTGGGCTCAACTCTCAGAAGTAAGATGTTTTTGGACAAGGCGTTCAACTACCTACTCACGTATGGAACTTAGTATGTAGCACCAGTCTACCCCAGGAATTACTAGGAAATCGCTTGATTGAGCTTGGAGGCACTCGTCTTGTGTGCCGGGAGATTCCAGTTACCTCTCCCAACACTTGCGTCAAGCAGCGAGCCTAGGCCTTTTGGAAGCGAAAGGTAGCGGCAGGCAGGATGTAGGGTTACAGGCCATAAGCTCAACTCTCAGAAGTGTGTATGCATGGGAGGCAGATGTCTGCTACCCACTCGGACATGGGAGTTGGAACCTAGCTACACTCCTATTGAAGAAGGATGTTGGAAATCGCTGTATTCAACTCAGATACACGGGAGTTCAGGCCCAATGCTTACACATGCTTTTCCCGCAACCCATCCCAGCCACTAACATAAGGAGGTTAGCAGGTACGTCTACAGTCAGGCAGGATGCGGGAGGGTTCTGCCCTGTCCTCAGCTCTCACAGGGAAGCTTGCCTAGAAGCCAGCTCTCAACTAGCTGCATTCTTATGACAGTGTGAAGGTAGCAGTATTCTGAGTAAGGAGGTTCCCAGATTACCACTCTACTGCACCTGGAGATACCGTCCAGGTGTGCATTGTTAACTTGCGTCTCAGAAGCCTCTGGCAAAAGTCTCTGGTGAAGACGTGGGAAACTCACTCTGCAGGCAGTGTGGAACTGTGAGGGACTGAGGGTGAGCTCAACTCTCAGCAGTAAGATGATTTTGGACAAGGCGTTCAGCTACCTTCTCACATATGGAACTTAGTATGTAGCACCAGTCTACCCCAGGAATTACTGGGAAATCGCTGGATTGAGCTTGGTGGCACTCGTCTTGTGTGTCGGGAGATTCCAGTTACCTCTCCCAACACTTCGGTGAAGCAGCGAGCCTAGGCCTTTTGGAAGCGAAAGGTAGCTGCAGGCAGGAGGTAGGCTTACAGGCCATAAGCTCAACTCTCAGAAGTGTGTATACATGGGAGGCAGATGTCTGCTACCCACTCGGACATGCGAGTGGGAACCTAGCTACACTCTGATGAAGAAGGACTTTGGAAATCGCTGTATTCAACTCAGATACACGTGGGTTCAGGCACAACGATTCCACATGCTTTTCTCACAACGTTTCCCTGCCACTAACATGAGGACGTTAGCAGCGCCTTCTACAGTCAAGCAGGATGCGGGAGGGTTGTGCCCTGTCCTTAGCTCTCACAGGGAAGCAGGCCTTGAAGCCAGCTGTCAACTAGCTGCATTCTTATGGCAGGGTGAAGGTAGCAGGATTCTGAGACAGGAGGTTCCCAGGTTACCACTCTACTGGACCTGGAGATACCCTCCAGGTCTGCATTGTTAACTTGCGTCTCAGAAGCCTCTGGCAAACGTCTCTGGTGAAGACGTGCGAAACTCACTCTGCAGGCAGTGAGGAACTGTGAGGGACTGAGGATGAGCTCAACTCTCAGAAGTAAGATGTTTTTGGACAAGGCGTTCAACTACATACTCACGTATGGAACTTAGTATGTAGCACCAGTCTACCCCAGGAATTACTAGGAAATCGCTTGATTGAGCTTGGAGGCACTCGTCTTGTGTGCCGGGAGATTCCAGTTACCTCTCCCAACACTTGCGTCAAGCAGCGAGCCTAGGCCTTTTGGAAGCGAAAGGTAGCGGCAGGCAGGATGTAGGGTTACAGGCCATAAGCTCAACTCTCAGAAGTGTGTATGCATGGGAGGCAGATGTCTGCTGCCCACTCGGACATGGGAGTTGGAACCTAGCTACACTCCTATTGAAGAAGGATGTTGGAAATCGCTGTATTCAACTCAGATACACGGGAGTTCAGGCCCAATGCTTACACATGCTTTTCCCGCAACCCATCCCAGCCACTAACATAAGGAGGTTAGCAGGTACGTCTACAGTCAGGCAGGATGCGGGAGGGTTCTGCCCTGTCCTCAGCTCTCACAGGGAAGCTTGCCTAGAAGCCAGCTCTCAACTAGCTGCATTCTTATGACAGTGTGAAGGTAGCAGTATTCTGAGTAAGGAGGTTCCCAGATTACCACTCTACTGCACCTGGAGATACCGTCCAGGTGTGCATTGTTAACTTGCGTCTCAGAAGCCTCTGGCAAAAGTCTCTGGTGAAGACGTGGGAAACTCACTCTGCAGGCAGTGTGGAACTGTGAGGGACTGAGGGTGAGCTCAACTCTCAGCAGTAAGATGATTTTGGACAAGGCGTTCAGCTACCTTCTCACATATGGAACTTAGTATGTAGCACCAGTCTACCCCAGGAATTACTGGGAAATCGCTGGATTGAGCTTGGTGGCACTCGTCTTGTGTGCCGGGAGATTCCAGTTACCTCTCCCAACACTTCGGTGAAGCAGCGAGCCTAGGCCTTTTGGAAGCGAAAGGTAGCTGCAGGCAGGAGGTAGGCTTACAGGCCATAAGCTCAACTCTCAGAAGTGTGTATACATGGGAGGCAGATGTCTGCTACCCACTCGGACATGCGAGTGGGAACCTAGCTACACTCTGATGAAGAAGGACTTTGGAAATCGCTGTATTCAACTCAGATACACGTGGGTTCAGGCACAACGATTCCACATGCTTTTCTCACAACGTTTCCCTGCCACTAACATGAGGACGTTAGCAGCGCCTTCTACAGTCAAGCAGGATGCGGGAGGGTTGTGCCCTGTCCTTAGCTCTCACAGGGAAGCAGGCCTTGAAGCCAGCTGTCAACTAGCTGCATTCTTATGGCAGGGTGAAGGTAGCAGGATTCTGAGACAGGAGGTTCCCAGGTTACCACTCTACTGGACCTGGAGATACCCTCCAGGTCTGCATTGTTAACTTGCGTCTCAGAAGCCTCTGGCAAACGTCTCTGGTGAAGACGTGCGAAACTCACTCTGCAGGCAGTGTGGAACTGTGAGGGACTGAGGGTGAGCTCAACTCTCAGAAGTAAGATGTTTTTGGACAAGGCGTTCAACTACATACTCACGTATGGAACTTAGTATGTAGCACCAGTCTACCCCAGGAATTACTAGGAAATCGCTTGATTGAGCTTGGAGGCACTCGTCTTGTGTGCCGGGAGATTCCAGTTACCTCTCCCAACACTTGCGTCAAGCAGCGAGCCTAGGCCTTTTGGAAGCGAAAGGTAGCGGCAGGCAGGATGTAGGGTTACAGGCCATAAGCTCAACTCTCAGAAGTGTGTATGCATGGGAGGCAGATGTCTGCTGCCCACTCGGACATGGGAGTTGGAACCTAGCTACACTCCTATTGAAGAAGGATGTTGGAAATCGCTGTATTCAACTCAGATACACGGGAGTTCAGGCCCAATGCTTACACATGCTTTTCCCGCAACCCATCCCAGCCACTAACATAAGGAGGTTAGCAGGTACGTCTACAGTCAGGCAGGATGCGGGAGGGTTCTGCCCTGTCCTCAGCTCTCACAGGGAAGCTTGCCTAGAAGCCAACTCTCAACTAGCTGCATTCTTATGACAGTGTGAACGTAGCAGTATTCTGAGTAAGGAGGTTCCCAGATTACCACTCTACTGCACCTGGAGATACCGTCCAGGAGTGCATTGTTAACTTCCGTCTCAGAAGCCTCTGGCAAAAGTCTCTGGTGAAGACGTGGGAAACTCACTCTGCAGGCAGTGTGGAACTGTGAGGGACTGAGGGTGAGCTCAACTCTCAGCAGTAAGATGATTTTGGACAAGGCGTTCAGCTACCTTCTCACATATGGAACTTTGTATGTAGCACCAGTCTACCCCAGGAATTACTGGGAAATCGCTGGATTGAGCTTGGTGGCACTAGTCTTGTGTGCCGGGAGATTCCAGTTACCTCTCCCAACACTTCGGTGAAGCAGCGAGCCTAGGCCTTTTGGAAGCGAAAGGTAGCTGCAGGCAGGAGGTAGGCTTACAGGCCATAAGCTCAACTCTCAGAAGTGTGTATACATGGGAGGCAGATGTCTGCTACCCACTCGGACATGCGAGTGGGAACCTAGCTACACTCTGATGAAGAAGGACTTTGGAAATCGCTGTATTCAACTCAGATACACGTGGGTTCAGGCACAACGATTCCACATGCTTTTCTCACAACGTTTCCCTGCCACTAACATGAGGACGTTAGCAGCGCCTTCTACAGTCAAGCAGGATGCGGGAGGGTTGTGCCCTGTCCTTAGCTCTCACAGGGAAGCAGGCCTTGAAGCCAGCTGTCAACTAGCTGCATTCTTATGGCAGGGTGAAGGTAGCAGGATTCTGAGACAGGAGGTTCCCAGGTTACCACTCTACTGGACCTGGAGATACCCTCCAGGTCTGCATTGTTAACTTGCGTCTCAGAAGCCTCTGGCAAACGTCTCTGGTGAAGACGTGCGAAACTCACTCTGCAGGCAGTGTGGAACTGTGAGGGACTGAGGGTGAGCTCAACTCTCAGAAGTAAGATGTTTTTGGACAAGGCGTTCAACTACATACTCACGTATGGAACTTAGTATGTAGCACCAGTCTACCCCAGGAATTACTAGGAAATCGCTTGATTGAGCTTGGAGGCACTCGTCTTGTGTGCCGGGAGATTCCAGTTACCTCTCCCAACACTTGCGTCAAGCAGCGAGCCTAGGCCTTTTGGAAGCGAAAGGTAGCGGCAGGCAGGATGTAGGGTTACAGGCCATAAGCTCAACTCTCAGAAGTGTGTATGCATGGGAGGCAGATGTCTGCTACCCACTCGGACATGGGAGTTGGAACCTAGCTACACTCCTATTGAAGAAGGATGTTGGAAATCGCTGTATTCAACTCAGATACACGGGAGTTCAGGCCCAATGCTTACACATGCTTTTCCCGCAACCCATCCCAGCCACTAACATAAGGAGGTTAGCAGGTACGTCTACAGTCAGGCAGGATGCGGGAGGGTTCTGCCCTGTCCTCAGCTCTCACAGGGAAGCTTGCCTAGAAGCCAGCTCTCAACTAGCTGCATTCTTATGACAGTGTGAAGGTAGCAGTATTCTGAGTAAGGAGGTTCCCAGATTACCACTCTACTGCACCTGGAGATACCGTCCAGGTGTGCATTGTTAACTTGCGTCTCAGAAGCCTCTGGCAAAAGTCTCTGGTGAAGACGTGGGAAACTCACTCTGCAGGCAGTGTGGAACTGTGAGGGACTGAGGGTGAGCTCAACTCTCAGCAGTAAGATGATTTTGGACAAGGCGTTCAGCTACCTTCTCACATATGGAACTTAGTATGTAGCACCAGTCTACCCCAGGAATTACTGGGAAATCGCTGGATTGAGCTTGGTGGCACTAGTCTTGTGTGCCGGGAGATTCCAGTTACCTCTCCCAACACTTCGGTGAAGCAGCGAGCCTAGGCCTTTTGGAAGCGAAAGGTAGCTGCAGGCAGGAGGTAGGCTTACAGGCCATAAGCTCAACTCTCAGAAGTGTGTATACATGGGAGGCAGATGTCTGCTACCCACTCGGACATGCGAGTGGGAACCTAGCTACACTCTGATGAAGAAGGACTTTGGAAATCGCTGTATTCAACTCAGATACACGAGGGTTCAGGCACAACGATTCCACATGCTTTTCTCACAACGTTTCCCTGCCACTAACATGAGGACGTTAGCAGCTCCTTCTACAGTCAAGCAGGATGCGGGAGGGTTGTGCCCTGTCCTTAGCTCTCACAGGGAAGCAGGCCTTGAAGCCAGCTGTCAACTAGCTGCATTCTTATGGCAGGGTGAAGGTAGCAGGATTCTGAGACAGGAGGTTCCCAGGTTACCACTCTACTGGACCTGGAGATACCCTCCAGGTCTGCATTGTTAACTTGCGTCTCAGAAGCCTCTGGCAAACGTCTCTGGTGAAGACGTGCGAAACTCACTCTGCAGGCAGTGTGGAACTGTGAGGGACTGAGGGTGAGCTCAACTCTCAGAAGTAAGATGTTTTTGGACAAGGCGTTCAACTACCTACTCACGTATGGAACTTAGTATGTAGCACCAGTCTACCCCAGGAATTACTAGGAAATCGCTTGATTGAGCTTGGAGGCACTCGTCTTGTGTGCCGGGAGATTCCAGTTACCTCTCCCAACACTTGCGTCAAGCAGCGAGCCTAGGCCTTTTGGAAGCGAAAGGTAGCGGCAGGCAGGATGTAGGGTTACAGGCCATAAGCTCAACTCTCAGAAGTGTGTATGCATGGGAGGCAGATGTCTGCTACCCACTCGGACATGGGAGTTGGAACCTAGCTACACTCCTATTGAAGAAGGATGTTGGAAATCGCTGTATTCAACTCAGATACACGGGAGTTCAGGCCCAATGCTTACACATGCTTTTCCCGCAACCCATCCCAGCCACTAACATAAGGAGGTTAGCAGGTACGTCTACAGTCAGGCAGGATGCGGGAGGGTTCTGCCCTGTCCTCAGCTCTCACAGGGAAGCTTGCCTAGAAGCCAGCTCTCAACTAGCTGCATTCTTATGACAGTGTGAAGGTAGCAGTATTCTGAGTAAGGAGGTTCCCAGATTACCACTCTACTGCACCTGGAGATACCGTCCAGGTGTGCATTGTTAACTTGCGTCTCAGAAGCCTCTGGCAAAAGTCTCTGGTGAAGACGTGGGAAACTCACTCTGCAGGCAGTGTGGAACTGTGAGGGACTGAGGGTGAGCTCAACTCTCAGCAGTAAGATGATTTTGGACAAGGCGTTCAGCTACCTTCTCACATATGGAACTTAGTATGTAGCACCAGTCTACCCCAGGAATTACTGGGAAATCGCTGGATTGAGCTTGGTGGCACTAGTCTTGTGTGCCGGGAGATTCCAGTTACCTCTCCCAACACTTCGGTGAAGCAGCGAGCCTAGGCCTTTTGGAAGCGAAAGGTAGCTGCAGGCAGGAGGTAGGCTTACAGGCCATAAGCTCAACTCTCAGAAGTGTGTATACATGGGAGGCAGATGTCTGCTACCCACTCGGACATGGGAGTGGGAACCTAGCTACACTCTGATGAAGAAGGACTTTGGAAATCGCTGTATTCAACTCAGATACACGTGGGTTCAGGCACAACGATTCCACATGCTTTTCTCACAACGTTTCCCTGCCACTAACATGAGGACGTTAGCAGCGCCTTCTACAGTCAAGCAGGATGCGGGAGGGTTGTGCCCTGTCCTTAGCTCTCACAGGGAAGCAGGCCTTGAAGCCAGCTGTCAACTAGCTGCATTCTTATGGCAGGGTGAAGGTAGCAGGATTCTGAGACAGGAGGTTCCCAGGTTACCACTCTACTGGACCTGGAGATACCCTCCAGGTCTGCATTGTTAACTTGCGTCTCAGAAGCCTCTGGCAAACGTCTCTGGTGAAGACGTGCGAAACTCACTCTGCAGGCAGTGTGGAACTGTGAGGGACTGAGGGTGAGCTCAACTCTCAGAAGTAAGATGTTTTTGGACAAGGCGTTCAACTACATACTCACGTATGGAACTTAGTATGTAGCACCAGTCTACCCCAGGAATTACTAGGAAATCGCTTGATTGAGCTTGGAGGCACTCGTCTTGTGTGCCGGGAGATTCCAGTTACCTCTCCCAACACTTGCGTCAAGCAGCGAGCCTAGGCCTTTTGGAAGCGAAAGGTAGCGGCAGGCAGGATGTAGGGTTACAGGCCATAAGCTCAACTCTCAGAAGTGTGTATGCATGGGAGGCAGATGTCTGCTACCCACTCGGACATGGGAGTTGGAACCTAGCTACACTCCTATTGAAGAAGGATGTTGGAAATCGCTGTATTCAACTCAGATACACGGGAGTTCAGGCCCAATGCTTACACATGCTTTTCCCGCAACCCATCCCAGCCACTAACATAAGGAGGTTAGCAGGTACGTCTACAGTCAGGCAGGATGCGGGAGGGTTCTGCCCTGTCCTCAGCTCTCACAGGGAAGCTTGCCTAGAAGCCAGCTCTCAACTAGCTGCATTCTTATGACAGTGTGAAGGTAGCAGTATTCTGAGTAAGGAGGTTCCCAGATTACCACTCTACTGCACCTGGAGATACCGTCCAGGTGTGCATTGTTAACTTGCGTCTCAGAAGCCTCTGGCAAAAGTCTCTGGTGAAGACGTGGGAAACTCACTCTGCAGGCAGTGTGGAACTGTGAGGGACTGAGGGTGAGCTCAACTCTCAGCAGTAAGATGATTTTGGACAAGGCGTTCAGCTACCTTCTCACATATGGAACTTAGTATGTAGCACCAGTCTACCCCAGGAATTACTGGGAAATCGCTGGATTGAGCTTGGTGGCACTAGTCTTGTGTGCCGGGAGATTCCAGTTACCTCTCCCAACACTTCGGTGAAGCAGCGAGCCTAGGCCTTTTGGAAGCGAAAGGTAGCTGCAGGCAGGAGGTAGGCTTACAGGCCATAAGCTCAACTCTCAGAAGTGTGTATACATGGGAGGCAGATGTCTGCTACCCACTCGGACATGCGAGTGGGAACCTAGCTACACTCTGATGAAGAAGGACTTTGGAAATCGCTGTATTCAACTCAGATACACGAGGGTTCAGGCACAACGATTCCACATGCTTTTCTCACAACGTTTCCCTGCCACTAACATGAGGACGTTAGCAGCTCCTTCTACAGTCAAGCAGGATGCGGGAGGGTTGTGCCCTGTCCTTAGCTCTCACAGGGAAGCAGGCCTTGAAGCCAGCTGTCAACTAGCTGCATTCTTATGGCAGGGTGAAGGTAGCAGGATTCTGAGACAGGAGGTTCCCAGGTTACCACTCTACTGGACCTGGAGATACCCTCCAGGTCTGCATTGTTAACTTGCGTCTCAGAAGCCTCTGGCAAACGTCTCTGGTGAAGACGTGCGAAACTCACTCTGCAGGCAGTGTGGAACTGTGAGGGACTGAGGGTGAGCTCAACTCTCAGAAGTAAGATGTTTTTGGACAAGGCGTTCAACTACCTACTCACGTATGGAACTTAGTATGTAGCACCAGTCTACCCCAGGAATTACTAGGAAATCGCTTGATTGAGCTTGGAGGCACTCGTCTTGTGTGCCGGGAGATTCCAGTTACCTCTCCCAACACTTGCGTCAAGCAGCGAGCCTAGGCCTTTTGGAAGCGAAAGGTAGCGGCAGGCAGGATGTAGGGTTACAGGCCATAAGCTCAACTCTCAGAAGTGTGTATGCATGGGAGGCAGATGTCTGCTACCCACTCGGACATGGGAGTTGGAACCTAGCTACACTCCTATTGAAGAAGGATGTTGGAAATCGCTGTATTCAACTCAGATACACGGGAGTTCAGGCCCAATGCTTACACATGCTTTTCCCGCAACCCATCCCAGCCACTAACATAAGGAGGTTAGCAGGTACGTCTACAGTCAGGCAGGATGCGGGAGGGTTCTGCCCTGTCCTCAGCTCTCACAGGGAAGCTTGCCTAGAAGCCAGCTCTCAACTAGCTGCATTCTTATGACAGTGTGAAGGTAGCAGTATTCTGAGTAAGGAGGTTCCCAGATTACCACTCTACTGCACCTGGAGATACCGTCCAGGTGTGCATTGTTAACTTGCGTCTCAGAAGCCTCTGGCAAAAGTCTCTGGTGAAGACGTGGGAAACTCACTCTGCAGGCAGTGTGGAACTGTGAGGGACTGAGGGTGAGCTCAACTCTCAGCAGTAAGATGATTTTGGACAAGGCGTTCAGCTACCTTCTCACATATGGAACTTAGTATGTAGCACCAGTCTACCCCAGGAATTACTGGGAAATCGCTGGATTGAGCTTGGTGGCACTAGTCTTGTGTGCCGGGAGATTCCAGTTACCTCTCCCAACACTTCGGTGAAGCAGCGAGCCTAGGCCTTTTGGAAGCGAAA
The DNA here is from genome assembly GCF_053574225.1 of Canis aureus. Lineage (NCBI taxonomy): Eukaryota > Metazoa > Chordata > Mammalia > Carnivora > Canidae > Canis > Canis aureus. The sequence goes on from NW_027554487.1 coordinate 195,172, forward strand.
GGTAGCTGCAGGCAGGAGGTAGGCTTACAGGCCATAAGCTCAACTCTCAGAAGTGTGTATACATGGGAGGCAGATGTCTGCTACCCACTCGGACATGGGAGTGGGAACCTAGCTACACTCTGATGAAGAAGGACTTTGGAAATCGCTGTATTCAACTCAGATACACGTGGGTTCAGGCACAACGATTCCACATGCTTTTCTCACAACGTTTCCCTGCCACTAACATGAGGACGTTAGCAGCGCCTTCTACAGTCAAGCAGGATGCGGGAGGGTTGTGCCCTGTCCTTAGCTCTCACAGGGAAGCAGGCCTTGAAGCCAGCTGTCAACTAGCTGCATTCTTATGGCAGGGTGAAGGTAGCAGGATTCTGAGACAGGAGGTTCCCAGGTTACCACTCTACTGGACCTGGAGATACCCTCCAGGTCTGCATTGTTAACTTGCGTCTCAGAAGCCTCTGGCAAACGTCTCTGGTGAAGACGTGCGAAACTCACTCTGCAGGCAGTGTGGAACTGTGAGGGACTGAGGGTCAGCTCAACTCTCAGAAGTAAGATGTTTTTGGACAAGGCGTTCAACTACCTACTCACGTATGGAACTTATTATGTAGCACCAGTCTACAGCAGGAATTACTAGGAAATCGCTTGATTGAGCTTGGAGGCACTCGTCTTGTGTGCCGGGAGATTCCATTTACCTCTCCCAACACTTGCGTCAAGCAGCGAGCCTAGGCCTTTTGGAAGCGAAAGGTAGCGGCAGGCAGGATGTGGGAAGTACAGGCTATAAGCTCAACTCTCAAAAGTGTGTAGCCTGGGAGGCAGATGTCTGCTACCCACTCATTCATGGGAGTTAGAAACTAGCTACACTCTTTGAAGAAGGCTGTTTGAAATTGCTGTATTCAACTCAGATAATCGTGAGTACAGGCCTGACACTTTCACATGCATTTCGCCACCCTCTCCCAGCACCTAACATAAGGATATTAGCAGTTACGTCTACGGGCAGGCAGGATGCAAGATGGTCTTGCCCTGAACTCAGCCTCAGAAGGAAGCATGCCTAGAAGCCAGCTTTCTACTAGCTCGTTCTGATGGCCGTGAGAATGTAGCAGCATTGTAAGGTGGGACGTTCCATGACTACCGCTCTACTGAACCTGGAGACAAAACCATTGAAGCCTGCCGCTGGCCCTTGCATCCCATGAGCTTCTGACAAACATGTCTAGTGAGGATGTTCGTAACTGTATCTGCAGGCAGTGTGGAACTGGGAAGGACCATGTTTCAGCTTATCTCCGAGGGGGGAAGTTCCCCAAGAGAGCTTTCAGCTACGTTCTCAGGTTGGAAGTTAGTATGTAGCTCCCGTCTTAGGGAGGAATTCCTCAGAAGTCGCTGGATTGAACTAAGAGACACTTGGCTCTTGCAAAAATTGCATCCCGTATCAAACGAAATCCTTTGTAAGTGAAGTGTACAGGCAGTCAGCATGTGGAAGGTAAGCTCAAGCCAAAGGAGTGTGCATGCCTAGTAGGCAGCTGTCCTCTAGGCGCGATATTGACAAGGGAGACACTTGGTTTATACTCCGCTTCTCTCCCGTATACAACGAAATGCTGTGGAAGCCGAACTTTCAGGCAGTCAGGATTGGGGAGGTACATGCCATAAGCTCAACTCTCAGCAATGTGTATGCTTTGTAGGCTGATGTCTGCTAAACACTTATCGAAGCGAGGTATACCCAAGCTACACTGTAATTGAACAAGGACGTTGGCAATCGCTGTATTGAAGTCAGATGGATATGAGTACAGTCCTGGCGCTTCCACTTGCATTTCTCCAACCTCTCCCATCATCTCACTTAAGGATGTTAGCAGGTATGAGTATGGGCAGGCAGGATGCGGGAGGGTCCTGCCCAGAGCTCAACTCTCACAAGAGAGCATGCCTAGAAGCCAGCTTTCAACTGGCTGCGTTCTAATGGCCATAAGATCATAGCAGTCTTCTAACTCAGGAAGTTCGAAGAATACCACTCTACTGCACTTGCAGACACCTTCCAGGCCTGCATTATTCCACTTGCTTCTCACAAGCTTCTGACAAACGTCTCTGGTGAAGATGTTCAAAACTCATTCTGCAGGCAATGTGGAACTGTGAGGGTTTTGGTGTGAACTCAACTCTTGGAAGAGAGATGCTTTTGGACTTGGGGTTCAGCTAGCTCTCACGTATGGAACTTAGTATGTAGCACCTAAGACATGAATTACTAGGAAATCGCAGGATTGAGCTTCGAGGCCCTATTCTTGTGTGCCGGGACTTTCGTCTTATCTCTCACACTTCAGTCATGCATCGAGCCTAGGCTTGTTACCAGTGCAGTGTACCTGGAGGAGGATGTGGGAAGTACAGGCCATAAGCTCAACTCTCAAAAGTGTGTACGCCTGGGAGGCTGATGTCTGCTACCCACTCGTACATTGGAGTTAGAAACTAGCTACACTCTGATTGAAGAAGGCCGTTTGAAATCGCTATATTCAACTCTGATAATGTTGAGTACAAGCCTGATACTTCCACATGCAAATGGAATCGAAACAAATAGAATCCCATCCAATAGAATCGAAAAGAATCGGAAACTATCGTATCGATACGAAAAAAATGGAATTGAATCGAATCGAATCCAAAAGGATCGAATCGCATCGAATTGAAAAGAATCGTATCGAATCGAAAATATTTGAAACAAATCAAATAAAAAGGAATTGAATAGAAAAATTCGAATCGAAAAGAAATGAATTGAATCGAATCGAAAAGGATCGAATCGAATCGAATCAAAAAGAATCGAATTGAAAAGAATTCAATCGAAGAGTTTCCATTCGAATCGAATTGAATCGAAAAGAATCTAATCGAACCAAAAAGATTCGAATGGAATCAAAAAGAAACGAATCAAAAAGAATCGAATCGAATCGATTCATTAGAATCGAATCTAATCGAATCGAAAAGTTTCGAATCCAAATGAATCTAATCGAAAAGAATGGAATCAAAAAGAATCGAATTGTTTCAGAAAAAATGAATCGAAGTGAATCGAATCGAAAAGAATTGAATCGAATTGATTTTAAAAGAAAGGAATTCGAATTGAAAAGACTCGAATCGAAAGATTCGAATCAAATCAAATCGAAACCAAAAGAATCGAATCGAATAGAATCAAAAAGAAACTAATTGAAAACTATCATATCGAAAAGAAAAAAATCGTATCGAATCAAAAAAATCGAATCGAATTATATCGAAAAGGATCTAATCAATTCTAAACGAATCAAAAAGAATCGAATCGAATCAAAAAGAATCGAATCGAATAGGAAATAATCGACATAAATCAAATAAAAAAGAATCGCATAGAAAAAATCGAATCGAATTGAAAAGAATCAAATCTAATCGAAAAGAATTGAATCAAATCGAATCGAAAACAAACGAATCCAATCGAATCGAAAACAATTGAATCAAAGAGTTTCGAATCGAATCGCATTGAATCGAAAAGAATCAAATCGAATCGAAAAGAATCGAATTGAATCGATTCGAGAAGAATCGAATCGAATGGTATCGAATCGAAAAGAATCGAATCGTATCGAATCAAATTGAATCGAATATAATCGAAACGAAAAGAGTCGAATTGAATTGAATCAAAATAATCGAATCGAAACGACAAGAGGCGAAGCAAATCGAATCGAAAAGAATCAAATTTAAAAGAATCGAATCGGGGATACCTGGGTGGCCCAGCAGTTTGGCGCCTGCCTTTGGCCCAGGGCGCGATCCTGGAAATCCGGGATCGAATCCCACATCAGGCTCCCCGTGCATGGAGCCTGTTTCTCCCTCTGCCTATGTCTCTGCCTCTCTCTCTCTCTGTGACTATCAGAAATAAATAAAAAAATAAAAGAATTGAATCGAATTGAAAAGAATCGAATCGAAAAAATCGAATCAAAAAGAATCGAATTGAATCGTATCGAATCGAAAAGAATCGAATCAAATGGAATCGAATCGAATCGAATCGAATCAAAAAGAATCGAATCGAATTGAATAGAAAAGAATCGAATAGATTCGAATCGACACGAATCGAAAAAAATTGAAACGAATCGAATCATATCAAATTGAAAAGAATCAAATCGAATAAAAAAGAATCGAATCGAACTGAATCGAAAAAAATCGAATCGACAGACCAAAAAGAATCGAATCGAAAAGAATCGTATCGAATCGAATCAAATAGAATCGAAAGAATCGAATTGATTCCAATCGACTTGAATCGAAAAGAATCGAATCGAACAGTATCGAATCTAATTGAAATGAATCGAATCAAATAAAATAGAAAAGAATCAAATCGAAACGAAAAGATCGAATCGAATCAAATTGAAAAGAATTGAATCGAATCGAAAAGAATCGAATCGAAATGAAAAGAATCGAATCGATCGAAATGATCGAATTGAAAAGTATCGAATTGAATCGAATCAAATTGAAAAGAATCAAATCGAATCGTATCGAATCAAAAAGAATCAAATCAAATCGAATCGAAAAGAATAGAATCGTATTTAATTGAATCAAAAAGAATTGAATAGAAAAGAATCGAGTCGAATCAAAATGAATCGAATCAAATCAAAAAGAATCATATCGAATCGAATCAAATTGAATCGAAAAGAATCAGATTGAATCTTATATACTTGAATCAAAAAGATTCGAGTCGATTCGAATCGAAAATATCAAACCAAATAGAAAAGAATCGAATCGAAAAGAAAAGAATCGATTCAAATCGAAAATAATCGAATTGAATCAAAATGATTCGAATCGATACGAAACGAATCGAATCGAAAATAATAGAATCGAATCGAAATGAAAATAATCAAATTGAATCGAATTGAAAGTAATCGAATCAAATCAAATCGAAGATAATTGAATCGAATCTAATAGAAAATAATCGATTCGCATTGAATTGAATCGAAAATAATCGAATTGAATTGAATCGAAAATAATTGAACCGAATCGATCGAATGGAGTTGAAAATAATCGAATCGAACCGAATTGAATCGAAAATAATCGAATCGAATCGAATCGAAAATAATTGAACCGAATCGATCGAATTGAGTTGAAAATAATCGAATCGAACCGAATTGAATCGAAAATAATCGAATCGAATCGAATCGAAAAGAATCGAATCGAAACAAAAAGAATCAATCGAATCAAAAATAATCGGATCAAGTCGAAAATAATCGAATCGAATCCAATCAAGTCGAATCGAAAATAATCAAATTGAATTCAAATGAATCGAAAATAATCGAATCGAACCGAAATGAATCGAATCAAATAAAAAATTATCGAGTCGAATTGAATAAAAAATAATCGAATCTAATGCAATCGAATCGAATCGAAAATATTCAAATAGCATCGAATTGAATCAAAATAATCGAATCGAATCGATAAGAATCGAATCAAATCGAATCGAATCGAATTGAAAAGAAGCGATCAAATCGAAAAGAATCGAATCAAATCGAAAAGTATCGAATCGAATTAAATCGAATCAAATCGAACAGAATTGAATCGAATCGAATCGAAAAGAATCAAATCGAATCGAAAAGAATCGAATCGAAAAGAATAGAATCGAATTGAAAAGAATAGAATTGATTCGAAAACATTCAAATCGAATTGAATCAAACCGAAAAGAATCAAATCGAATCGAAAAAAATCGAACCGAATCAAAAAGAATCAAATCAAAACGAAAGATTTTAATCGAATTGAATCGAATCAAAAGGAATCGAATCGAAAAAATCGAATCGAATCGAAAAGAATCAAATCGAATTGAATCGAAGAGAATCAAATCGAAAAGAATAGAATCGAATCGTATCGAAAAGAATCGAATCAAATCGAATGGATAAGAATCAAATCGAATCGTAAAAAATCGAGTCGAAAGGAAAAAATTCGAATCGAATCGTAAAGAATCGAATTGAATCGCATCAAAAAGATTTGAATCGAATCGAACTGAAAAGAATTGAATTGAAACGAATCGAATCAAAAAGACTCGAATCAAATCGAATCGAAAAGAATCGAATCGAATAAAATTGAATCGAATAGAAAAGAATCTATCTAATCGAAAAGAATCAAATCGATAAGAATCGAATTGAAAGAATTGAATCGAATCGATTCGAATCGAAAAAATTGAATCGAATCGAATCCCTAACCTTAACCCCTAACCCCTAACACTAAACCTATCCTAACCCTAAGCCTTAACCCTAACACCTAACCCTAACCCTAACCCTAACCGTAACGCTAACCCTAACCCTAACCCCTAACCCAAACCCTACCCCGAACACTAACCCTAAACTTAACCCGTACCCTAACTAAACCCGTACCCTAACCCTAACAGGTACACTAACACTAAGCAGTACCCCAACCTTAACCCAGACCCTAACCCTTACCCTAACCCTAAGACCGTCCCCTAACCCATACACTAACCCATCCCCTAAACATAACCTAACCAGTACTCTAACACTACCCCGTACCCTAACCCGTATCCTAACCCTAACACTAACACATACCTAACCATAACCCTAACCCTAACCCCTAACCCTAACCCTAACCCTAACCGCTAACCCTAACCCTAAACCAAAACCTAACCCTAACCCCTAACCCTAACATTAACCCCTACCCTTACCCCTAACCCTAACCTGAACCCCTAACCACTAACCCTAAACCTAACCCTAACCTTTAACCCTAAACCTTAACCCTAACCCTAACCCTAATCCTAACACTAACCCAAACCCAACCCTAAACACTAACCCTAACCTTAACCCCTAACCTTAACCCTAACACTAACACTAACCCTAACACCTAACCACTAACCCTAGCCCTACCCCCTAACCGCTAACCCCTAACCCTACCCCTAACCCTAACCCTTAACCCTAACCCTTAACCCGAACCCTAACCCTAACCCAAAACCTAACCCCTAACCCTAACCAAAACCCGTAACCACTAACCCTAACCCTAACCCTTAACCCTACCCTTAACCCTAACCATAACCCAAACCCTAACCCTAACCCCAAACCCTAACAGTAACCCCAAACCTTAACCCTAACCCTAACGCTAACACTACCCCTAACCCTAACCCCTAACCCCTAACCCTAACCTCTAATGCTCTCCGTAACCCTTAAACTCAACACTTAACCCTAAACCTAACCCTAACCCATACCCTAACCCGTACCCTAACCCTAACCGAACACTAACCGTAACCCGTACCCTAACCTTTACCCATACCCTAACCCTGAACCATACCCTAACCCCAACCTTAACCCGTACACGAACCCTAACCCGTATCCTAACACTAACCCATACCCTAACCCTAACACGTAACCTAAATCTAACCCTGACCCTAACCCAAACAATAACCTAACCCTAATCCTAACCCGTTCCCTAACCCTTACGCTAACCCCAACCCTAACGCTAACACGTACACTAACCCTAATGGTACCCTAACACTAACCCTAACCCGTACCCTAAACCTAACCCTAAAATTAACCCTAACCCGTAACCTAACCCTATACCCTACCCTACCTTAACCCTAAACATAACCCGTACCATAACACTAAAACTACCCCTAAACCAAACGCTAACTCTAACCATAACCCTAACCCTATCTCTAAACCTAACCCTAAACCTAACCTAACCGTAACCCTCACCCTAACTGTATCCCTAACACATAAACTAACCCTAACTCTAACCCTAACCCATAAACTAAACCTAACCCTAACCCTAACCCTAAACAGTGCCCTAACCCTAACCCTGTACCTTAACCCTAACCCTAAACCTAAACCTAACCCTAAGCCATACCCTAACCCTAACCCTAATCCGTACCCTAACCCATACCGTGACCCTAAACCTAACCCGTACCCTAAACCTAACCCTAACCCTAACCTGAACCCTAACTCTAACCTGTACCCTAACCCTAAACCGTAACGTAACCTGTACCCTAACCTGTACCCTAACCCGTACCCAAACCCTAATCCTATCCCGTTCCCTAAACCAAACCCTAACACTAACCCGTACACTAACCCGAAACCGTACCCATACCCTAACCCATAAATAAACCTATACCCTACCCCTAACCCTAACCTGAACCCGTACCCTAAGCCTAACCATAACCCCAGCCCTAACCCTAACCCGATCCCTAACCCTAACCCAAAACGTATTCCATACCCTAACCCGAACCCTAACCCATAAGCTAACCCTAACCTGTAACCTAAACCTAACACTATACCTAACCCTAAACAGTACCCTAACCCTAGCCCTAACCCTAAACACTAACCCGACCCATAACCCTAACCCTAACCGAAACCTAACCCTAACACTAAGCCTAACCATAACCTACCCTAACCCTAACCCTAACCTGTACCCTAACCCAAACCCTAACACCGTAAACCTAACCCTATCTTGTACCCTAACCCTAACCCTAAACCTAACCCAAACCCTAACCATAACCAGTACACTAACCCATACCTTAACCCGTACCATAATCCATACCATATCTCTAAACCGTACCCTCACCCAAACTCTAACCCATACCCTAACCCTAATCTTACCCCAACCCTAAACCTAACGAAACCCAATCCCTAATCCTAACCTTAACCCTAACCTAATCCTAACCTTATCCCTTACCCTATCCCTAACCCTAACTCGTAACCAAACCCTAACCCTAATCCTAAACAGTACCCTAACTTTAACCCTAACCCGTACCCTAACCCTAACCGTAAACCTAAACCGATCCCTAACCCGTACCCTAACCCGTAACCTAACCCGTAACCTAACCCGTACCCTAACCCTAATCCTAACCCGTAGCCTACCCCTAACCCTAACCTGAACCTTAACCCTAACCCTAACCCTAACCCTAACCCTAAGCTTAAACAGGACCCTAACCCTAACCCTAACCCATAACCTAACTCAAACTTTACAGCGTTGGAAGTCAGGTCGTTCCATGAACAAAACTCTACTGCACCTGGAGACACAACCGTTGAAGCCTGCAGCTTGCCCCTTGCGTCCCATGAGCTTCTGACAAACATGTCTTGTGAGGATGTTCGTAACTGCATCTGCAGGCAGTATGGAACTGGGAAGGACCGCGTGTCAGCTCACCTCGCAGAAGGAAGTTCCCCAGAGAGACAGCTTTCACCGAGGTACTCAGGTTTGGAAGTTCGTATGTAGCTCCCTTCTGAGGGAGGAATTACTCAGAAGTTGGATTGGGCTAGGAGACACTTGCCTCTCACAAAACTTGTGTCCCGTATCAAACGACGTCCTTTCGAAGTTCTGGCCCTGAGAACGCAGCAGTATTCTAACTCAGGAGGTTCCAAGCGTACCACTCTACTCCACCTGGAGACACCTTCCAGGCCTGCATTATTCCACTTGCGTCTCACAAGCTTCTGACAAGCTTCTCTGGTGAAGACGTTGGCAACACATTCTGCAGGCAGTGTGGAACTGTGAAGGAATGCGTGTGAGCCCAACTCTAGAATGTAAGTTGCCGTTGGATGTAGGGTTCAATTAGCTAGTATGGAACTTAGTATGTAGTACCAGTCTAAGACAGGAATTACTAGGATGTCGCGGGATTGAGCTTGGAGGCACTACTCTTGTGGGCTTCACCTGGACGAGGTGACTGGTCCTCACCTGGGACTCAACTGGACCTGATAACTTAGCTCCACACTTTGGCCTCACCTGGCCCTGATGACTCTGGGCCCCACCTAGGCCTCAATCTGGACTTGGTGACTGTGGTCCCCACCTGGGTCTCACCAGGACCTGGTGACTCTCGTTCCCACATGACCCACACCTGGACCCGGTGACTGTGGTGTTCTTGTAGACTCACATTTACCTGGTGACTCCAGTCCCCACCAGGGCCTCACCTGGATCTGGTGACTCTGGCCTGCAGGTTGGCCTCACCTGGACCTGATGAGTGGGGTTGCCACCTGGGCCTCACCCATACCTGGTGACACAGGTCCCCACGTGGGCCTCACTTGGACCTGGTGAATCTGGTCCTTACCTGGTCCTCACCCAGAACTGGTAACTCTGGTCACCACCTGGGTCTCACCTGGACCTGGTGAATCTGGTCCCCATCTGGGCCTCATCCAGTCCTGGTGACTTTGTTCCCCACCTGGACCTGATTGCTGTGGACTCCTTCTTGGCCTCACCTGGAACTGGTGACTCTGATCCTAACTGGGCCTCACCCAGATCTGGTGACTCTGGTCCTCACCTGTGGACCATTATGACCTGGATACTCTGTTCCACACCTGAGCCTCACCTGGACATGATGACTCTGGATCCCCTCTGGCCCTCACCCTGACCTGGTGACTCTGGTCCCCATCTGGATGTCACCTGGACCAGGTGAATCTGGTACCCCTCTAGGCCTCAACTAGACCTGGTGTCTCTGGTCCTCAACTGGGCCTCACCGGAACCTTGTGAATATGCTCCCCACCTGCGCCTCATCTGGACCTGGTGACTCTGGTTCTACCTGGGCATCATCGGGAGATGGTTACTCTATTCCCCACTGGGACTGACCTGATCCTGGTAACTCTGGTCCTGACTTTGGCCTCTTCTGTACCAGGTGACTCTGGCTCCACCTGGGCCTCACCTGGAACTGGTGACTCTGATCCTCAGCATGGCCTCACCTGACCTGGTGACTGTGGTTCCCATCGGGACCTCACCTGGACCTCATGTCTCTGGTCCCACCTGGGCCTCACCAGGACCTGGTGTCTCTGGTACCCACCTGGGTAGCATCAGGATATGGTTACACTGTTCACTAACAGTGACCCAGCTGGACCTATTAACTCTGGTCTTCACCTGGGCCACACCTGGACATGGTGACACTGGTTCCCACCTGGGTCTCACCTGGACCTGGTGAGTCGGATCCCCAACTGGTCCTCAACTGTAACTGGTGATTTTCGTTCCCACATGGACATCATGTGGACCTGGTGTCTGCAGTGTTTCTAGCTTCTCATGTACCTCGTGACTCTGGTTCCCACCAGGGCCTAACTGGGACCTGGTGAGTGTGGTTGCCACCTGCACCTCACCTGGACCTGGTGATTCTGGTCTGCACCTGAGACTACCCTGGATCTGGTGACTGTGGTCCCCACCTGGGCTTCACCTGGATTTGGTGACTCCGATCCCCATCTGGGCCTCACCTGGCCCTGTTGACCATGGTCCTCAACTGGGCATAATTGGGACCCGGTGACTGTGTTCCACAACTGGACCTCACCTGGACCAGGTGACTCTGGTCCCACTCTGGGTCTCACCGTGCCCTAGTGACTGTGAACCCCACTTTGGCCTGACGTGGACCTGCTGACCCTGGTTGCCACCTGCACCTCACCTCGAACTGTTGACTCTGGTTCTTTCAAGGGCCTCCCCTGTACCCGGTGATCCTGGTCCCCACCTGGGCCTCACCTGGACGTGGTGACTCTTGTCACCACCGGGGACTCACCTGGACCTGGTTACTGTGTTCAACACCTGGGCCTCAAGTAGACCTGTTGACCATGGTCCCCAAGCTGGCCTCACATGGACCTGTTGCCTCTGATCTCCACCGGGGCCTCACGTGTACCTGGTAACTCTGGTCCTCACCTGGGCCTCATCTGGACCTGGTGACTCTGGTCCCCACCTGGGCTTCACCTGGATCTGTTGACTCTGGTCCCCACCTGGACTTCACCTGGATCTGGTGACTCTGGTCCCCACCTGGACCTCTCCTGGACCTGGTGACTCTCTTTCCAACATGGACCTCACCTGGATCTGGTGACTCTGGTCCTCAGTTTGGCCTCACCTGGACCTGGTGTCTCTCATCCCCACTTTGACCTAACTCAGAACTGCTGAATCTTGCCCCACCTAGGCCTAACCCAGACCTGGTGACTCTTGTCCCCAGCTATGCCTCAATTCGACCTGATGAATCTGGTCCTCACGTGGGCCTCACATGGACCTGGGACTCAGCTGGATAGAGTGGCTCTTGTTCCCACAAGGGGCTCACCTGATACTGGTGACTGTGGTCTTATTCTATGCCTCACCAGGACCTAGTGATTCTGATCCCCATCTGGGCCCTGCATGGCCCTAGTGACTGTGTTCCTCACCCAGGCATCATTGGGACCTGGATACTCTATTCCACACCTGGGCCTCACTTTGACCAGGGACCTCTGGTCCCATTCTGGGCCTCAAACTAAAATGGTTACTCTGGTTCCCCCTCTGGGCCTCACCCTTACCTGGTGACTCTGGTCACCCCTTGGGGTTCACTTGGACCTGGTGAATCTGGTCCTTAGCTGGTCCTCACCTGGATCTGGTGACTGGTCACCACCTGGGCCTCACCTGGACTTGGTGAATCCTGTTGCCACCTGGGCCTCACCTGGACCTTGTGACTGTGGTCCCACCTGGACCTCACCTGGATCTGGTGGCTCTGGTTCCCATATGGGGCTCTCCTGGACCTGGTTCCTGTGGTCTCCATCTGGCCTCACCTGGAACAAAATGACTCTGATCCATATTTGGGCCTCACCTGGACCTGTTGACTCTGGTCCTTACCTGGGCATCATTGGGACCCGGTTACTCTCTTATATACCTGGGCCTCACCTGGACCTGGTGACTCTGGTCCCCCTCTGGACCTCACCCTGACCTGGTGACTGTGGTCTCACCTGGGCTTCACCTGGATGAGGTGACTGGTTCCCACAGGGACCTCACCTGGACCTGTTGACTCTGGTCCTTACCTGGGCATCATTGGGACCTGGTTACTCTCTTATATACCTGGGCCTCACCTGGACCTGGTGACTCTGGTCCCCCTCTGGACCTCACCCTGACCTGGTGACTGTGGTCTCACCTGGGCTTCACCTGGATGAGGTGACTGGTTCCCACAGGGACCTCACCTGGACCTGGTGACTCAGGTCCTCATATGGGCATCATGGGACCTGGTTTCTCAGTTCCACATCGGGGCCTCACCTGGACCTAGTGATTCTCGTCCCCCTCTGGGCCTCACCCTGACGTGGTGACTCTGGTCCCCACCTGGATATCACCAGAACCGGGTGACTCTGGTCCCCCTCTGGGACTCACCCGGAGCTGGGGACACTGGTCCTCAACTGGGCCTCCACAGGACCTGGTGAATCTACTCCTCACTTGCCTCGTCTGGACCTTGTGACTCTTGTCCCACCTGACATCAATGGGACATGGTTACTCTTTTCCCCAACTGGGCCTCACCTGGACATGATAACTTTGCTCCACACTTTGGCCTCACCTGGCCCTGATGACTCTGGGCCCCCGACCTAGTCCTCAATCTGGACCTGGTGACTGTGGTCCCCACCTGGGTCTCACCTGGACCTGGTGACTCTCGTTCCCACATGAACCACACCTGGACCTGGTAACTGTGGTGTTCTTGTAGACTTACATTTACCTGGTGACTCCGGTCCCCACCAGGGCCTCACCTGGATCTGGTGACTCTGGCCTGCAGGTTGCCCTCACCTGGACCTGGTGAGTGGGTTTGCCACCTGGGCCTCACCCATACCTGGTGACTCAGGTCCCCACGTGGGCCTCTTGGACCTGGTGAATCTGGTCCTTACCTGGTCCTCACCCAGACCTGGGGACTCTGGTCACCACCTGGGCCTCACCTGGACCTGGTGAATCTGGTCCCCATCTGGGCCTCACCCAGTCCTGGTGACTTTGTTCTCCACCTGGACCTGATTGCTGTGGACTCCTTCTTGGCCTCACCTGGAACTGGTGACTCTGATCCTATCTGCGTGTCACCCAGATCTGGTGACTCTGGTCTCACCTGGGCATCATTGGTACCTGGTTACTCTGTTCCACACCTGAGCCTCACCTGGACATGATGACTGTGGAACTCTCTGGGCCTCACCCTGACCTGGTGACTCTGGTCCCCATCTGGATGTCACCTGGACCAGGTAATTCTGGTACCCCTCTAGGCCTCAACCAGACCTGGTGAATCTGGTGTACCTGGGAGGTACAAGCCATAAGCTCAATCCAAAGGAGCGTGCATGCCTTGATGGCAGCTGTCCGCTACGCACAAAATTTACAAGGGAGACACGTGGTTTTCACTCTGCTACTGTCCCGCATACAACGAAATGCTGTGGAAGCGGAACATACAGGCAGTCAGGATGGGGGAGGTACAGGCCATAAGTTGAACTTGCAGAAGTGTGTTTGCTTTGCAGGCCGATGTCTGCTAGACACTTATCGAGACGAGGTATACAGGAGCTACACTCTAATTGAACATGGACATTGGAAATCGCTCTATTGAACTCAGATACATATGAGTACAGTCCTGACACTTCCACTGGCATTTCTCCAACCTCTCCGAACACCTAACATAAGGATGTTAGCAGCTACGACTACGGGCAGGCAGGATGCGGGAGGCTCCTGCCCTGAGCTCAGATTTCAAAGGAGACATGCCTGGAGGCCAGCTTTCTACTAACTGCGTTCTGATGGGCATGAGAACGTGGCAGCATTGTAATTCAGGATGTTCCATGAATACCGCTTTACTGCACCTGGAGACACAACCTTGAAGCCTGCAGCTTGCCCCTTGCATCCCATGAGCTTCTGACAAACATGTCTAGTGAGGATGTTTATAAGTGTATCTGCAGGCAGTGTGGACTGGGAAGGACCACGTTTCAGCTCATCTCTGAGAGGGAAGTTCCCCAGAGTGAGCTTTCAGGTAGGTTCTCAGGTTTGGAAGTTAGTATGTAGCTCCCATCTGAGGGAAGAATTCCTCAGATGTTGCTGTATTGAACAGAAAGAAGAAAGAAAGAAAGAAAGAAAGAAAGAAAGAAAGAAAGAAAGAAAGAAAGAAAGAAGAAAGAAAGAAAGAAAGAAAGAAAGAAAGAAAGAAAGAAAGAAAAAAGAAAGAAAAGAAAGAAGGAAGGAAGGAAGGAAGGAAGGAAGGAAGGAAGGAAGAAAGAAAGAAAGAAAGAAAGAAAGAAAGAAAGAAAGAAAGAAAGAATGAGTGGCACCTGTGTGGCTCTGTCAGTTAAGCTTCTGCCTTAGGCTCAGATCATGATCCAGGTCCCAAGGCAGGCTCCCTGTTCAACAGAGAACCTGCTTCTCCCTCTCCCTCTTCCCCTCTCGCTCATGCTTTATCTCTACTCTCTCTCTCAAATAAATAAAAAACATCTTTGAAAAAGAAACAAACAAACAAATCCACAAGGAAGAGAAATTGCCCATGTAGAATAATTTCAAACAATTTGTGAAGACATTCCACCCTCAAGTTCATGAGCATAGCTTCCCACTCTTACGTGTGGAATACACATAGTAACTTCCTTCCTTCTAATAAGAAAACCTTAAAATAATAATGATAATATAATAATAATAATTAATAATAATAAAAAAGAATCAGTTTACTACTGAGAAAGCTGACAAACACTACTTCAGCAAGATGATCAGATCGATACCAAGACTGATAAATCATGTTGATAGTATCTATCCTTTATATGATATAATGAAAATGGCAGTATATCTCTGTATATAATCCACAAAAACAGTTCAGTCATGAGATAAACAACAGACATGTCCCAACTGAGGGAAATTTTACAAAATACTCTACTTGTCAAAGTGTTCCAGTTCAAAACAAGAAAAGGCTGAAAGAATGTCACAATCCAGATGAGCCTAAGGAAAGAGGACAAATGGAATGTGATTTGAGGATTGGTAACTTAGCAAAAACTAAGGAAATCTGAATAAACTATGGTCTTTTTTTTTTGTCTTAGTTTAATGCGAATTTTTTAATATTGATTCATTAGCTCATATTTGTACCGTACTAATATATCAATAATTGGATAAATTGAGTGCAAGTGCATGCGAATGCTCTGTACTATCTTCTCAGTTTCCCTATAAATCTTTGTTTTTTTCCTAATAAATAAGATTTATTTTGAAAATTGACTTAAATGAATCAGGCTCCAAGTGTGAAGACATTTTAAGAATTGTTGAATTAACGTTTGCCTTATTCTTAAAGAGTTCCTTTGATGGAAACAAAGTAAGAATTTAATTTTTTTTTAATTTTTATTTATTTATGATAGTCACAGAGAGAGAGAGAGAAAGGCAGAGACACAGGCAGAGGGAGAAGCAGGCTCCATGCACCGGGAGCCTGACGTGGGATTCGATCCCGGGTCTCCAGGATCGCGCCCAGGGCCAAAGGCAGGCGCCAAACCGCTGCACCACCCAGGGTTCCCACAAAGTAAGAATTTTAGATCAAAGGAACAAAAAACACTTAAGAACACGTATAATGCCTCCTCAACCTGAAAAGCAGGAAAGGATATTAAATAGTAAAAATCAGATAAAAATACTTCTAGTACAATAGACACCGTATTGCAAGTGCATTTAAAATTAGCAATGCATAACATTTATTTCCTTGACATTTGTCTTCCAAAGAGTTCAAAGTGTTTCAGTGTCAGTTGAAACAGGGGAAGAATCTCAGGGAAGGATCCTTCACATAAATAATAGGACCATTGGTACTAATGTCTCTCAGTTCTTTCCAAATCCATAAAGATGCATTTCCTGATGAGTGACTGAGCTGTGAAGAAAGAGATGAGAAACCCTCATCCCTCTGAATTACTTGTGTCAGAATATTTTGACCATAGTACCACGGATAGTAAATTATCCTTATTAACAGGAAATATGTCTCAGATTGGAATCTGAGCAATCAGATGGGCAGAGAAAAAATGCTTTGACTGGCTCTTCATCTCCTAAAAACAAAGGAGAGCTTTTTTATGTACAAAGTCTATTGTCAAGATAGCCTTAGGGAATAAGAGTCTGCAGCATCGAATCCAGCTGCACACAGGTCTTCCTGATCCGAAATCCCTGGGCCTGTCCCCCAACACAGGCTGCCATGCTGAGGTCATTTTCAATTGCTCTCTTAGGAGCTCTGGGGAAGGGGGAAGGAGTGAGATAGGATGTGACTGGAAGCGTGGAGGCCTAGAAAATTAAGACCATTCCAACTTAAATTCAGTGTTAGCACAAGTCCAGCCATCCCAGGTCCCTGTGAAGAACAGCTGAAATTAACATTACTTCAGTTACCGGTAAAAGCAAAAGTTTACAGCTTAATGTCCTAGAAAGCCCCACAATAGAAACAAAACTGAGTCAAGGCCAAGGACAGGAAGCCTCTATTAGAATGAGAACAGAGCTCAATGCCCTTGAATGTCCCATATCAAATTGTAAACAGAACTTGAGGAATTGCTCCACCCCTTCTGGAGGTCCCTGAGACCAGCCCTTAAAACTAAGCTAAAACCCACCTCGGGGTCCAAGTCCCTGCTCCACTCTGTCCGGTATACTTGCACACAAGCTCTAGCTTGTAAATAAACCCTCATGTGTTTGCATCAGTGTCGGCTTCTGGGTGGTTTCTCAGATTCACAATCTTGGGCACAACACTCTGAGATAAAAAAACAAAGCCAAAAGAAGCTCGGACGCAGGTAGAGTAAACGCAGGGTTCTGAGAGAATCGGCGGATACCCAGGGGCTTGGGAGGTCTTCTGTGGAGGCCCATGCAGACTGGGGGGCAGAATGCTCAGCCCCAGAGCCAGAGGACCCACAGACCCCACCGGCATCCGGCCTATCGGGGGGGGGGGGTCTCAAGGAGCAGCACTGTGCCGCCCACTGGAGGCTAGAGGTGCTGATGCCCACCCCACCTCTGATCCCGCAGGTGCATCTACCACACAGATGTGCACCTGCTAATCAGTGCCAGAGCCCATCCCCAGACCCTGCACAGACCACTCACCGCCACCAATTTGTCGGACCACAGAGGATGCATAGATTCAGCTGTGCCTGGAAAGTAGGATATAGCTTCCTTTGTACTTTGTGCTTTATTGTAATTTATTTTCCTTGATTTTTTTTATTAATTGACTTATTTTAATTTTATGTATGTACCTTATATAATTCTTATTTTTACTTTCATGGTACTTTAATTGTGTTTCATATTTGGGGTTTAGAATCTTTTGAAACGCAGGCCAAAATAATCTGGTGTTTTTTTTGGAGAGCAGTTGTTATTGTTTTCCTTGGTTTTTCTTTTTCTTCCCTCTTTCTTTTCTGGAAAAGGTAATGAGATGGAGAAATTCACCTCCATAAAATAACATGAGATAGTACTCACAGCCAGGAAGTCCATCAATACACATATATGATGTCTAACTACATTTTAAAACAATGATTATAAAGATAGCAGCTGGGCTGGAAAAAGAGCACAGAAGAAAACTAGAGAATCCCTTACTGCAGAAGTAAAACAACTAAAATCTAGTCAGGCCAACGTTAAAAATGCTATAACTGAGATGCAGTCCCACGTGGAAGCCATAAAAACAAAAAAGGTTATGGACCACAGAGACGGACGTAGGGAAGTCAGCCACTTATTAAAAAATAACATTCATATCTTAGAAGACTCAGAAGATGAAGAGAGAGAACAGGTGGGCCTTGCTCAGCCATTAGAAACGACAAATACCCACCATTTGCTTCAACGTGAATGGAACTGGAAGGTATTATGCTGAGTGAAGTAAGTCAATCGGAGAAGGACAAACATTGTATGTTCTCATTCATTTGGGGAATATAGATAATAGTGAAAGGGAATATAAGGGAACGGAGAAGAAATGTGTGGGAAATATCAGAAAGGGAGACAGAACATAAAGACTCCTAACTCAGGGGATCCCTGGGTGGCGCAGTGGTTTAGCGCCTGCCTTTGGCCCAGGGTGCGATCCTGGAGACCCGGGATCGAATCCCACATCGGGTTGCTGATGCATGGAGCCTGCTTCTCCCTCTGCCTATGTCTCTGCCTCTCTTTCTCTCTCTCTCTGTGTGTGTGACTATCATAAATAAAATTAAAAAAAAAGACTCCTAACTCAGGGAAATGACTAGGGGTGATGGAAGGGAAGGAGGGCAGGTGGTGGGGGTGAATGTGTGATGGGCACTGAGGGGGGCACTTGATGGGATGAGCACTGGGTGTTATTCTGTATGCTGGCAAATTGAACACCAATAAAAAATAAAATTATTATTAAAATAAAAGAAAGAAATAAAGAAGAAAGAAAGAAAGAAAGAAAGAAAAAGAAAGAAAGAAAGAAAGAAAGAAAGAAAGAAAGAAAGAAAGAAAGAAAGAAAGAAGTAGTACCTGGATGGATCAGTCAGTTAAGCTTCTGCATGAGGCTCAGATCATGATCCAGGTCCCAAGGCAGGCTCCCTGTTTAGCAGGGAACCTGCTTCTCCCTCTCCCTCTGCCCCTCTCGCTCATGCTTTTTCTCCTCTCTCTCTCTCATATAAATAAATAACATCTTTGAAAAAGAAACAAACAAACTCAGAAGGAAGAGAAATCTCCCATGTAGAAGAATTTCAAACAATTCGTGCAGACATACCACACTCAAGTTCATGAGCATAGCTTCCCACTCTTATGTGTGGAAAACACATAGTAACTTCCTTCTGCAAAATATATTATGAAAAACCTAAAATAATAATGATAATATAATAATAATAATAATAAAAGAATCACTTTACTACGGAGAACGCTGACAAACATTTCCTCAGCAAGATGATCAGATTGATACCAAGACTGACAAATCATGTTGACAGTATCTATCCTTTATATGATATAATGAAAATGGCAGTATATCTCTGTATATAATCCACAAAAACAGTTCAGTCATGAGATAAACAACAGACATGTCCCAACTGAGGGAAATTTTACAAACTACTCTACTTCTCATAGTGTTCCAATTCTACAACAACAAGGAAAGGCTGAAAGACTGTTACAATCCAGAGGAACCTAAGAAAACAGGAGGACAAATGGAATGTGATATGAGGGATGGTAACTTAGCAAAAGCTAAGGAAATCTGAATAAAGTATGGTCTTTGGTTAATGCGACTATTTTAAAATTGATTCATTAGTTCATATTTGTACCGTACTAATATAAGATATCAATAATTGGAGAAATTGAGTGCCTATGCATGCGAATGCTCTGTACTATCTTCTCAATTTCCCTATAAATTCCCTCAATTCCCTATAAATCTTTGTTTTTTTCCTAATAAATAAGATTTATTTTGAAAATTGACTCATTTCTTGATGAGTGACTGAGCTGTGAATAAAGAGATGAGAAACCCTCATCCCTTTGAATTACTTGTGTCAGAATATTTTAACCATAGTACTACGGATAGTAAATTATTCTTAGTAACAGGAAATACGTCTCAGATTGGAATCTGAGCAATTAGATGGGCAGAGAAAAAAACTTTGACTCGCTCCTCATCTTTTAAAGATAAAGGACAGCTTTTCTATGTACAAAGTCAGTTGTCAAGATAGCCTTAGGGAATAAGAGTCTGCAGCATGGAATCCCACTGCACAGCTGGGACGCCCACGCCCCAGGTCTTCCTGATCCCAAATCCCTGGGCCTATCTCCCAACACAGGCTGCCAAGCTGAGGTCATTTGCAATTGCTCTCTTAGGAGCTCCAGGGAAGGGGAAAGAGCTAGATAGGATGGGACTGGATGCAAGGAGGCCGAGAAAATGCAGGCCTTTCTACTTTAAGTTCAGTGTTCGAACAAGACCAGCCATCCCAGGCCCCTGTGAAGAAGAGCTGAAATTTACATTACTTCAGTTACAGGAAAAAAAAACAAACAAAAGTTTACAGCTTAATATCCTAGAAAGCCCCACAATAGAATGAAACTGAGCCCATGCCAAGGGCTGGAAGCTCCTATTAGAATGAGAGCAGAGTTCAATACCCTTGAAGGCCCCATAACAAAATGTAAACAGAACTTGAGGAATTGCTCCAGCCCTTCTGGAGGACCCCGAGACAAGCCCTTAAAACTAAGCTAAAACCCACCTCAGGGTCCAAGTCCCTGCTCCGCAGTGTTGGGTGTACTTGGACGCAAGCTCGAGTTTGGAAATCAACCCTTGTGTGTTTGCATTGGTGTCAGCTCCTTAGTGGTTTCTCGGATTCGCAATCTTGGGCACAACACCCCCATGTCCCCTCCCACCTTGGTTGAACCGCTATCCCCTCCCACCCAGGGTGACACTCAGTCACCTCCCTCCCTACAACAGCTGGGCACAGGCCGTCACACAGGTCCCATGGGCACGGTGGGCACTCCCACCATCCCTGGCCTCCCAGAGGAAGGAAGGAGGTTTTGGCAGTACCCACTCCATGGTGGCCCCAGGGCTCCCTGCCCAGGACAGACAGGTTAGGGTCTGTGTCCCTGACTCCAGCTCCTCCTCCCCGGTTTTCCCACAGGAAATGAAGGAGGAGGCCCTGGTCTCCTCTAGGGACATCACGCTGGGGGACCTGGACGTCAACAGGATATTCAGCAGTCACGTCATGTTTTGGGACTACTATGGGGTAGGGTGAGGCTGAGGGGCCAGGGGGATTAGGACCCGGGAGGACCGGGGGCTTCTGGGTAGGGAACATGGGGCTTCAGAGCCTGGGAGAAGAACAGCAGCCAACAACACACGGCTGCATGGTAGGTTGTTGGGGATAAACACCGTGCCCCCACCCTCGGGGTCTCAGGGATGAGGAGGCCACTAGGACGGGGCCTCCAGGGATTGCCATGTTAGCTGAACCCCAAAAGGGTGAGGGACGGCCCCCTGAAAAGCAGGGGGATGGGGTGGGGGCCGTCGGGCCAGTAAGGGGACCTGGGGGCAGGGTGAATGGCGGTGACTGGAGGAAGACACACATAGATCTGATGAGGGTCGGACGGGTCAGGGTGATACCCACCCTCAGGACTTTATATATTTCTAAATTCTATGCATTAAATTTGAGACAATTTGAAATTTGTAAACATACATTGTATGATGACCCCCAGATAATGCCCCTGGTCCAGCCAGGGCCCTGTACTCACCACACGGGGCCCCAGGGACAGGTGTCACAGCATACCCCAGACTGGGGTCACCTTTATCTGTGGACGTCTCAGTATGCATCTTAGAGAAAGAGGATGCCCTGTGTCCACCGGCCCCCCACACCATCCTCCCATTCCCCAGACCCACACCATCCCCTAACATCATCATCCCCCATGGCATAGCCCCTACACCATCCCCCTCACACACACACAGCCTCACACAATCCCTACGCACACTATACCCCAACACCATCCCCCCTACAACATCCCCCACACCCCACCACCATCATACCCATGCCCTCACACCATCCACCCCCACACCATCGGCCCCGAGCAAGGACCCAGTGCAGCTGCACCCTGTGGGACATGCTCAGACTCCCCGGGGTTCTCTGGATACCCTGCTCCCATCAGAAGCCTGGGTGTCCCATTGAGTACCAGGGGTTGCAGGGAGGAGGGAAGGCAGGGAGCCCCGGACAGTGTGTGTGCAGGAGAGTGGTGCAGAGGACACACTGTGCCGTGCCTCCAACCTCTGTCCCTCCTGGAGGGTGGGGCACCCTGCACAGGACACCAGGCCCTAACCCAGAGGGACCTGGGCTGACTTGGGCCCAGGCTCTGTGGGGGCTGGGTTGATTTGAGCCCACACCAGTCCCAACTGAAAGACTAATGGAATCAGGCCCCCATGGCCCTCGACAACCCTGGATTCTGGCGCCGGGCTCAGCGAGCCCTCTCATAGCTGGATGTGGCCTACTGGGCCCTGAGCATGTCACGCAGATACAGGTCGCTTAACTAGGGCAGCCCTGGGGATCCCAGGACACACCAGTGTGGGGAGTGGAGGGGTAAACCGGTGGGCCACACCCGCACTCACACCATGAGGCATGCTCCACCAGGTGCTGGGACTCTAGAGGGCCCGAGGCCGGGGTCCAGCTGCCCTGCGGGTACCCAGAGCAGGAGCCCATGAGCTACAGGTCCAGGTCAGCACTGCTGTCCGCAGAACCGTCACTCAGGCTGAAACCTCAGGACACACGCCCCCACCCGGAGTCCACACATGCTCCCAGGTGGGGGACTCCAGCACCAGCCCACCCACCCCGTATGATTCTTGCCCCCACTTAAAGGACAGAAAGGTCTCCTAGTCTCACTAGTCTTGTGTGCCGGGGGATTCCAATTACCTCTCCCAACACTTCCGTCAAACAGCGAGCTTAGGCCTTTTAGAAGCGAAGGATACTAGTAGGCTGGATGGAGATGTACAGGCCATAAGCTCAACTCTCAGAAGTGTGTATGCATGGGAGGCAGATGTCTGCTCCCCATTCTGACATGGGAGTTGGAACCTAGCTACACTCTGATTGAAGAAGGCCATTGGAAATCGCTGTATTCAACTCAGATACACAGGAGTTCAGGCCCAATGCTTACACATGCTTTTCCCGCAACCTCTCTCAGCCACTAACATTAGGATGTTAGCAGCTACGCCTACAGTCAGGCAGGATGCGGGAGGGTTCTGCCCTGTCCTCAGCTCTCCCATGGGAGCATGCCTAGAAACCAGCTCTCAACTAGCTGCATTCTTTTTTTTTTTTTTTAAAGATTTTATTTATTTATTCATGATAGTCACAGAGAGAGAGAGAGAGAGGCAGAGACACAGGCCGAGGGAGAAGCAGGCTCCATGCACCGGGAGCCCGACGTGGGATTGGATCCCGGGTCTCCCGGATCGCGCCCTGGGCCAAAGGCAGGCGCCAAACCGCTGCGCCACCCAGGGATCCCAACTAGCTGCATTCTTATGGCAGTGTGAAGGTAGCAGTATTCTGAGTCAGGAGGTTCCAAGATTACCACTCTACTGCACCTGGAGATACCCTCCAAGTCTGCATTGTTAACTTGCGTCACAGAAGCCTCTGGCAAATGTCGCTGGGTAAGACGTGCGAAACTCACTCTGCAAGCAGTGTGGAACTGTGAGGGACTGAGGGTGAGCTCAACTCTCAGGAGTAAGATGCTTTAGGAAAAGGCGTTCAGCTACCTTCTCACGTATGGAACTTAGTATGTAGCACCAGTCTACCACAGGAATTACTGGGAATTCGCTGAATTGGGCTTGGAGGCACTCGTCTTGTGTGCCGGGAGATTCCAATTACCTCTCCCAACACTTCCGTGAAGCAGCGAGCCTAGGCCTTTTGGAAGCGAATGGTACCGGCAGGCAGGATGTAAGGTTACAGGCCATAAGCTCAACTCTCAGAAGTGTGTATGCATGGGAGGCAGATGTCTGCTACCCACTGTACATGCGAGTTGGAACCTAGTTACACTCTGATTGAAGAAGGCTGTTGGAAATCGCTGTATTCAACTCAGATACACGGGAGTTCAGGCACAACGATTCCACATGCTTTTCTCACAACCTCTCTCAGTCACTACCATGAGGATGTTAGCAGCTCCGTCTAGAGTCAGGCAGGATGCGGGAGGGTTCTGTCCTGAACTCAGCTCTCACAGGGAAGCATGCCTAGAAGCCAGCTCTCATCTAGCAGCATTCCTATGGCAGTGTGAAGGTAGCCGTATTCTGAGTCAGGAGGTTCTAAGATTACCACTCTACTGCACCTGGAGATACCCTCCAGGTCTGTATTGTTAATTTGCGTCTCAGGAGCCTCTGGCAAATGTCTCTGGTGCGAAACTCACTCTGCAGGCAGTGTGGAACTGTGAGGGACTGAGGGTGAGCTCAACTCTCAGAAGTAAGATGCTTTAGGACAAGGCGTTCAGCTACCTTCTCACGTATGGAACTTAGTATGTAGCACCAGTCTACCACAGGAATTACTGGGAATTCGCTGAATTGGGCTTGGAGGCACTCGTCTTGTGTGCCGGGAGATTCCAATTACCTCTCCCAACACTTCCGTGAAGCAGCGAGCCTAGGCCTTTTGGAAGCGATTGGTACCGGCAGGCAGGATGTAAGGTTACAGGCCATAAGCTCAACTCTCAGAAGTGTGTATGCATGGGAGGCAGATGTCTGCTACCCACTGTACATGCGAGTTGGAACCTAGTTACAGTCTGATTGAAGAAGGCTGTTGGAAATCGCTGTATTCAACTCAGGTAAACGGGAGTTCAGGCACAACGATTCCACATGCTTTTCTCACAACCTCTCTCAGTCACTACCATGAGGATGTTAGCAGCTCCGTCTAGAGTCAGGCAGGATGCGGGAGGGTTCTGTCCTGAACTCAGCTCTCACCGGGAAGCAGGCCTAGAAGCCAGCTCTCATCTAGCAGCATTCCTATGGCAGTGAGAAGGTAGCCGTATTCTGAGTCAGGAGGTTCCAAGATTAACACTCTACTGCACCTGGAGATACCCTCCAGGTCTGCATTGTTAACTTGCGTCTCAGAAGCGTGTGGCAAACGTCTCTGGTGAAGACCTGCGAAACTCACTCTGCAGGCAGTGTGGAACTGTGAGGCTCAAATCACCCCAGCCCCCACAGAGCCCGGGGCCAGGCCAGCCCAGGTCCCTCTGGGTTAGAGGCTGGTGTCCTGTGCAGGGCGTGCCGCCCTCCAGGAGGGGCAGTGGGAGGAGGCAGGGCACAGTGCATACCGTGCTCCACCCACCTGCATCCACCCAGTCGTGGGCTCCCGGCATTCCCTCCTCCCTGCAACCTCTGTACTCTATGGGACACCAGGGATTCTGATGGGAGCCGGCTCTCCAGAGAACCCCGGGGAGGCTGAGCATGTCCCACAGGGGACAGCTTCCCCAGGTCCTTGCTGGGGTCCGATGGTGTGGGGGCAGAGGTATGATGGTGGTGGAGTGTGGGGGATGGTGTAGGGAGGATGGTGTGTGGGTATAGTGTGGGTGGGGAATGTGTGGGGTGTCGGGGATGGTGTAGGTGGGATGCTATGGGGACGATCCCATGGGGGATGATGATGTAGGTGGATGGTGTGGAGGTGGGTAATGAGAGGGATAGCCTCCACAGAAAAGCCCCCAAGCCCCCGGGTCTCCGCCGCTTCTCTCCGAACCCTGTGTTCACTCTGCCTACGTCCAAGCTTCTTTTGGTTTTGTTTTTTCTTATCTCAGACTGTTGTGCCCAAGATTGCAAATCCGAGAAACCACCGAGAAGCCGACACCGATGGAAACGCACGAGGGTTTTTTTTCAAGCTCGAGCTTGCGTCCAAGTACACCCGACACAGTGGAGCAGGGACTTGGACCCCGAGGTGGGTTTTAGCTTAGTTTTAAGGGCTGGTCTCGGGGACCTCCCGAAGGGCTGGAGCAATTTCTCAAGTTCTGTTTACATTTTGATATGGGGCCTTCAAGAGCATTGAGCTCTGTTCTCATTCTAATAGGGGCTTCCCGCCCTAGGCCTGGGCTCAGTTCTTATGCTAATGTGGGGCTTTCAAAGACATTAAGCGGTAAACTTTTTTTTTTTCCTGTAACTGAAGTAATGAAAATTTCAGCTCTTCTTTGCAGGGGCGTGGGATGGCTGGACGTGTGCTAACACTGGATTAAAAGTGGAATGGCCTTAATTTTCTCGGCCTCAAAAAAAAATTTTTTTTTCTCGGCCTCCACGCGTCCCGTCTTCCTATCTAGCTCCTTCCCCCTTCCCCGGAGCTCCTAAGAGAGCAATTGCAAATGACCTCTGGTGGCAGCGTGTGTTGGGGGACAGGTCCAGGGATTTGGGATCAGGAAGACCTGGAGCGCGGGCGTCCCGGCTGTGAAGCCGGATTCGATGCTGCAGACTCTTATTCCCTAAGGCTATTTTGACAACTGACTTTGTACATAGAAAAGCTCTCCTTTGTCTTTAAAAGATGAAGAGCAAGTCAAAGCGGTTTTTCTCTGCCCATCTGATTCCTCAGATTCCAATCTGAGACATATTTCCTGTTAATAAGGATAATTTACTATCCGCAGTACTATGGTTAAAATATTCTGACACAAGTAATTCAGAGGGCTGAAGGTTCCTCATCTCTTCACAGCTCAGTCACTCATCAGGAAATGCATCTTTATGGATTTGGAAAGAACCAAGAGACATTATTACCAATGGTCATATTATTATGTTAAAGATTCTTCCTTGAGATCCCAGGAAGGCAATTTTTCCTTGGGCTTGCGGAGGCCTCTTGGAGTGAGGTTAGAATCAGAAATTGTGAGTTTGGGTTTCAGATAATGAACTGGTTAGCTACGTAAACACGGACAGGCATTTAGGTTCTTTTTGAATTTCAATTCCCTTAAAAGCTATAGAATAATTTTTAAACACCTCATTAGACTGTTGCAGGATTTCTTTATTGCTAATACAAGTTAACATTCATATGGCACATATTATGTGCCAAGAATTGTGTCATGCTTCACATAAAAGAACTCATGGGATCCTCCAACAACCCTATGGGCAGATACTGTTATCTTGATGGGCCAACTAAAGGATAGATAGGAAGAAAACATCTTGTCCAAGGTCATTTGACCTAGCTAGTTAAGTGGATTCGAACTCAGGAAGCCTGGCTCCAGGCTGTTATGGCCACCAGAAAATATTTATTAAGTACTTACTAACGTCCTAGATATTGTACAAATAAAGTCCAACTCTTTATCATTAGAGCTCTATGGCACAGGCATTATTACTGTCACAGTTTTGCAGAGAAAGAAGTAGGTTCAGAGCCTAAGCTCAAGGGACTTGCCCAGAGCCCTACAATTCAGAGGCAGAAACCTTCCTTTTCCTCATAATATTCTCCTTCCACCACTTACCTTCTCCTTTCTCTAAGTCTTAATATAAATGTTGCTTCTTCTGGTCATCTTCTCCGAGGCCCCAGTTAGACTAAGCCTTCTTATATATGTACTTGTAGTAAGCTGTATATTTACCTTTATATTGGCTACTATAATCTTGTTTAGTTGTCTTTCGGTCACTTTTTGGTTAGTATCCGTCTCTCCCACCAGCATGGCCTGGAGGGAGCTAGGGACTGCATCTATGTCTGGTTAACTTGGTATTCCTAGCACCTTGCACATAGTAGCTATGCACCAAATACTTAATAAATTAATGGATCCCTAATCCCTAATCAACATCTCGAGTTGATGTTGATAAACATTAGAACATGAAATGGACAAAGATAAGAATGAAATTGCTGAATGAAATGATAAAAAGCAATTTTATCCATTCACTCATTCAGTATTTTATCAGGTGCCTACTGTATGCCATATCTGAGCGAAGGAAAACGATACGTGATTCCATTAGGGTATTATAATAGCAACTTAAAAATTGGCCTTCTAAGGCATTTGCTATAGTCGAAAGCTCTAACTAAAAGGCTCAGTGATTAGAAAGGAACTCAATAAAATCAAAATAAAGTATTATCTGGGCAGTAATTTCCCAGTAAATTTGGTTTAATAAAAATTTCACATGAATCATTTCTTAACTGACACTGAAGCACTGTGAACTCTTTGGAAGACAAATGTCCAGGAAATAAATGTTATGCATTGCTAATTTTAAAGGCACTTGCAATATGGTGTCTACTATAAAAGAAGTATTTTTATCTGATTTTTGCTATTTAATATCCTTTCCTGCTTTTCAGGTTGAGGAGGTGTTCATAAGTGTTTTTCTTTCCTTCTGATATAAAATTCTTACTTTGTTCCCATCGAAGGAACTCTTTAAGAATAAGGCAAAAATTAATTAAACTATTCTTAAAATGTCTTCATACTTGGAGCCTGATACATTTAAGTCAATTTTCAAAATAAATCTTACTGATTAGAAAAAAAAACAAAGATTTATAGGGAAATTGAGAAGATAGTACAGAGAATTCTCATGGGCTTGCACTCAATTTCTCCAATTATCAATATCTTATATTAGTACGGTACAAATATTAGCTAATGAATCAGTATTAAAATATTCGCATTCACCAAAGACCATACTTTATTCAGATTTCCTTAATTTTTGCTAAGTTACCATCCCTCACATCACATTACACTTGTCCTCATGTTTTCTTAGGCTCCTCTGGATTGTGACAATTTTTCAGCCTCTCCTTGTTGTTGTTGAACTGGAACACTTTGAGAAGTAGAGTATTTTGTAAAATTTCCCTCAGGTGGGACATGTCTGTTGTTTATCTCATGATTGAACTGGGATTGCGGATTATATACAGAGATATACTGCCATTTTTATTATATATATATATAAAGTATAGATATATATATATATAAAGTATAGATACTATCAACATGCTTTATCAGTCTTGGTATCGATCTGATCATCTTGCTGAGGTAGTGTTTGTCAGCTTTCTCCATAGTAAAGTGATTCTTTATTATTATAATATTATTATTATTATAACTTTTTCATAATCTATTTTGTAGAAGGAAGTTACTATGTGTATTCCACACATAAGAGTGGGAAGTTACGCTCATCCACTTGAGGGTGGAATGTCTGCACAAATTGTTTGAAATTCTTCTACATGGGAGATTTCTCTTTCTTCTGTGTTTGTTTTTCAAAGATGTTATTTATTTATTTGAGAGAGAGAGAGGAGAGAAAAAGCATGAGCGAGAGGGGCAGAGGGAGAGGGAGAAGCAGGTTCCCTGCTGAACAGGGAGACTGCCTTGGGACGTGGATCATGATCTGAGTCTAAGGCAGAAGCTTAACTGACTGAGCCACCCAGGTGCCCCTCTTTCTTTCTTTTACAATTTTTAATATTAGTATAGATTCATGGATATTTATTTTACACTTTGGGTTATAATCCAACACTACTTATTTTGTTGCTTATATTGTCTCCGCTCTGGCCAGGGGAGCTCTTTCAGTTGACACCTGTGTCTCTTTAACATATTTCCATCAGTATGGAGTCTTTTGTCCATAAATTTGTGAAAGACAAACTTTATGTAAATCTCATTTTTGATTTGCACTTTGTTTCTGTTTGCCTCCTTCCCTCTCTCTTTGCGGTTTCATTTCTTTATTTATTATGATCTGAAAATAGGAAAGGACATAGGATTTCAAATTTTGCTATTTTAAGGTAAATCAATTCTCCTTGGTGCCTAGCCAGTGGTTCTCAAATGTTAGTGTGAAAAGAATAACCTGGAGACTTCTCTTGTCTTCTCAGTTTCCTTATCTGTTAGTTGAGGGGATCGGTTTCCATACCGTTCATTAACTCTTTGTTTTTCATGACAATCATGGATTTGTCATTATTGGACCGTCACTAATAAATATCACAGAAAGTGAATTCATTTCTCTTTCTCCCTCTCCCTCGTTTTTTGCATTTTTCCATTCTGGAACTTTGATTTGCTTTTCAGAATACTTATTTATTTGAAGTGGGAAAGAGTTTCAGTCATTTTCCATTCACATTTGTAACTTTTTTATGATCTACTGAGGGCCATTTCATAAATGAATTGCTGAGGATGGCTGAGCCGTCCAGTACCTTTTTTTAATTTAAATTTAAATTTAAAAAAATTTTTATTTAAATTCAATTTGTCAACATGTAGTATAATACCCAGCGTTCATCACATCACATGCCCTCCTTAATGCCCGTCCCCCAGTTAAACTATCCTCCCACCCACCTCCCCTTCCGCAATCCTTTGTTTCCCCAAGTTAGGAGTCTCTCATAGTTTATCTTCTGTGAGACCCAGGAAATTTAACAAAAATCCCCTACCCCTGGACAAGCAGAGCAGGACTGATGCCATTTTGTGTTACACCTGCCACCTCCTGTATGACCCCCACATAACCTTAACCTGCTTATTGCTTAAGGCGCTGCCCCACCCTAGTCAAGCCGCTGGGCACACCCTAATCGGAAATCGGCTCATAACCACGTAATCCTGCTTTGTGCCCACCAAAACTGCGCGCCAATTCTGACCAAAGTAATAGGCCAGCTCAAATGGATACTATAGGGTAAGATGTAATTCAATCGGCCACCTGCGTGTGTACCGACATGACTGTGCAACTTTCTGCGTATCCCATGGGCCACCGGCCCCTATAAAGCTGATACGCCCCTTAGTCTCAGGGTCCAAGTCCTTGCTCCGTTGTGTCGGGTACACTTGGACCCAAGCTCGAGCTTGTAAATAAACCCTCGTGTGTTTGTATCAGTGTCGGCTCCTCCGTGGTTTCTCGGATTCGCAATCTTGGGGACAACACTGCCTCTCTCAATTTTCTCCACTCAGTTTCCCTCCTCTCCCTTATGATCCTCTTCACTCTTTCTTACATTCGACATAAGAGTGAAACCGCATGATAATTCTTTCTCCATGTGGCTTATTTTATTCAGCATAATACCCTCCAGTTCCATGTCCATGAAAATGGTAGGTATTCATCCTTGCAGATGGCTAAATAATAATACATTGTATATATAGACCACATCTTCTTTATCCATTCATCTGTTGAAGGACATCAAGTCTCCTTCCACAGTTTGGCTATTAACATTGCCGGTGTGAACATTGGGGTGCAAGTGTCCAGTCAGTTCACTACATCTGTGTCTTTGGGTTAAATACCCAGTAGTGCAATCGATGGGTTGTAGTATAGCTCCATTTCCAGCTTTTTGAGGAACCTCCACACTGTTTTCCAGAGTGGCTGCACCAGTTCACATTCCCACTAACAATGCAAGAGTGTTCCACTTTCTCCACATCCTCTCCAACATTTGTCGTTTCCCGTCTTGTTAATTTCTCCCATGTTCACTGGTGTGAGGTGGTATCTCATTGTGGTTTTGATTTCTATCTCCCTGATGAAAAGTCACGTGGAGCATTTTTTCATGTGCTTGCTCACTCTGTGTAGGTCTTCTTTGGAGAAAAGCGGGTACCTTTAAGTTGGAGAAGAGATGGCAACTCAAGGGGTGTTATTTCCTGTCATGGCCACATACCAGAAGGTTCTTGAGTATGTGTATGTGCGTTTGCCTGTGCCTGTGAGGAGAGGTCGTTGGATAGAATTTGAAAGCAGATCCTCTCCATATTTATAGGTCTATATCTATTTCTCTCTCTTTCTGCACACATCTCTTTCTAACCATTTTGTCTCTATCTCTATAGGGAGATCTATATATGGACGTATAGAGATTAGATATAGAAATGTTTATTTTGCATATTTAAATATAAATATATAGTTCTGTTTATAGATAATTATTATATTATGAGTAATACATTTAATAATAAATATATTAAGTGGAAACATAGATTTATGTTTATATGTTTGTTTATATAAACATCTATTTATGTTCCTGGGAGCGATCTATCAGTAGATCTATCACTCTATCATCTATCTAGCTAGCTAGCTATATATCCCAGGAAGAGAAAAACCCAGATCGAACAGATGGGAATGTCCCCCTCCGGAATGTGTCATACAAGAAGATAGGCAAAAATCTTCTGTACTTTCCTGATGTGCTGATGCAATTAACTCAGAGATGTACCTGTGATGTACTGTGGGCCAGGAGCCAGTGGTCAAGAGAGAATCCTTGAGACATTTTCCATGCAAAAAGGTGTTTTTATTAAAGTATGGGGACAGGACCCCTGGGCCTGAAAAGCTTCACCAGGATTATGAGGAGCCTTGGTTATAATCTTTTAAGTTGCTGTGTGGGATGGGGACTCTAGAGATAAAAGAAGTTTCCAAAAGGATGTTCACACTTGAAAGATTTATAGGATCCTGGAGGTCTGGCTATCAGCAAACAAATGTTGCTTTTGGCCTCTAGCAAAGCATTAACATTCAGGCAGCTGTGAATTCTTGTAAGAATGTCCCACTCTGTCGGTTTCAAGTATTTGTTTATGGACTGCAAGTTTGTTAGGAAATGTAATTGTAGGGATGCCTGAGTGGCTCAGTGGTTGATCCTGGGGTCCTAGGATGGGGTTCCACATTGGGCTTCCCACAGGGAGCCTGCTTCTCCCTTTGTCTCTGTCTCTGCCTCTCTCTCTTTCTCTCTCTCTCTCTCTGTGTGTCTCTCATGAGCAAATAAAATCTTTTTTTAAAAAAGCAGATATAATTTTAAACTATATTTTTTTGGCCTTAGTTCCCCCTATCACCTGGGTCTTCTATCCCTCCATGCATCTCTTGGTTCGTTGGCCTTTGGTGGTGAAGAATCCAAAGGATATGAGGCAGGAGGTGAGTGAGATGGGATTAAGCCAATGAAGTAATTTCCCAGGGAGCTTGGGTAAGAGAAGTGCAGCAGGCAGAATGAAGTGAGAAAGTCAGGTTCTTGTCTCACGGAGTCGAAGAATGAATCTGGTGGACAAAGAGTGAGTAAAGCGACGGGAGTTTATTAAGCAAGGATACTGAGAAAGCTCTCAGGAGTGGGAGGGGCCCAGGCTGGGTTGCCCACATGAGTAAGGACTAGTGATAACATCTTTCACATCTTTAATGGTTTACTTCTTTTTGGAGTCTGGTTATCCTTTTTTGGGCACAGAGGACTGTCCTAAAAAAGACCCTCTCTACCCATACCTAGGGCAGGGTGGTCTCGTTTGTTTCTTTATTTCTGGTTTCCTTACATCTCAGCATCCTTAGGATCTTTGTGAGCCTGAATCTGTAGCCCCCTACCTATTTCTTCCTACCTAGACTCTCCTGTCCCTCAGTCAAGAACAGGAGAGATGTGGCTCTGAGAAAAGGTGCACTAAGAAACATTGTCACAGTTTCAATATTCCCTCCCCACAATTTGTGAGACCCAATTACTTCCAAACTCCTTTTTCCTCCTTTTTGTTTTGGATGGCAATGCTGCTCTGTGACTGACCTACACAACCAATGGCTCAGTAACAGTTCAACACTGTGGAGAGAACCCAAGGGTCTGCTGGGGAAGCATGAAGGAGAACTGTGGACTTGCTTGTTTTGCCCTCAGAAATCAGCATTAAGGCTCCTGATATGAAGTTCAAAAGACTGCAGGTAGTACTCTGGGACATAGATCGAAACCCAGTGGGGACGGAGCCTGTCTCTGTACCTGTCATATAGAAGGCCAAATAGACTTCTTTTTGGAATGGATGGGTGTTGAATAAATAGGAGAATCTGTGTATGCTGGGTCTGTTTCAGGTCACTGATTCATACTTAGGGAAAGACATTAATCCAGGGACTGGTTCTCTGAACAAGTCCTGGGAAAACATATCCTAAGTTATTCAAAAAGAGTAGTAAGATAGATAAGGAGTTCAGAATTGAGAAAAGTATTAAAATCATCTGAGGAAAGTAGAGGTGTTCATCACGCAAGTGGGTTTCTTGCAATTTACTCACTTATAGCTTGTATATTCTGAACAGAAAAAAAGAAAGGGAAGGAACCGCATGTGCTTGAGGTCATCAATTTCATCTATAAAAAGGAAATAATACTGCCTGTCCCGTGACACTGTTGTGAGGACTAATAGTGATGGTTGTTGATGTAGAGACTTGCTAGGTCCAGTCACCATAAAATGTAAAAACAACACACTTTTTTTTTTAATTTATTTTTTTATTGGTGTTCAATTTACTAACATACAGAATAACACCCAGTGCCCGTCACCCATTCACTCCCACCCCCCGCCCTCCTCCCCTTCTACCACCCCTAGTTCATTTCCCAGAGTTAGCAGTCTTTACGTTCTGTCTCCCTTTCTGATATTTCCCACACATTTCTTCTCCCTTCCCTTATTTTCCCTTTCACTATTATTTATATTCCCCAAATGAATGAGAACATATAATGTTTGTCCTTCTCCGACTGACTTACTTCACTCAGCATAATACCCTCCAGTTCCATCCACGTTGAAGCAAATGGTGGGTATTTGTCATTTCTAATAGCTGAGTAATATTCCATTGTATACATAAACCACATCTTCTTTATCCATTCATCTTTCTTTGGACACCGAGGCTCCTTCCACAGTTTGGCTATCGTGGCCATTGCTGCTAGAAACATCGGGGTGCAGGTGTCCCGGCGTTTCATTGCATTTGTATCTTTGGGGTAAATCCCCAACAGTGCAATTGGTGGGTCGTAGGGCAGGTATATTTTTAACTGTTTGAGGAACCTCCACACAGTTTTCCAGAGTGGCTGCACCAGTTCACAGTCCCACCAACAGTGTAAGAGGGTTCCCTTTTCTCCGCATCCTCTCCAACATTTGTTGTTTCCTGCCTTGTTAATTTTCCCCATTCTCACTGGTGTGAGGTGGTATCTCATTGTAGTTTTGATTTGTATTTCCCTGATGGCAAGTGATGCAGAGCATTTTCTCATATGCATGTTGGCCATGTCTATGTCTTCCTCTGTGAGATTTCTGTTCATGTCTTTTGCCCATTTCATGATTGGATTGTTTGTTTCTTTGGTGTTGAGTTTAAGAAGTTCTTTATAGATCTTGGAAACTAGCCCTTTATCTGATATGTCATTTGCAAATATCTTCTCCCATTCTGTAGGTTGTCTTTGAGTTTTGTTGACTGTATCCTTTGCTGTGCAAAAGCTTCTTATCTTGATGAAGTCCCAATAGTTCATTTTTGCTTTTGTTTCTTTTGCCTTCGTGGATGTATCTTGCAAGAAGTTACTATGGCCGAGTTCAAAAAGGGTGTTGCCTGTGTTCTTCTCTAGGATTTTGATGGAATCTTGTCTCACATTTAGATCTTTCATCCATTTTGAGTTTATCTTTGTGTATGGTGAAAGAGAGTGGTCTAGTTTCATTCTTCTGCATGTGGATGTCCAATTTTCCCAGCACCATTTATTGAAGAGACTGTCTTTCTTCCAATGGATAGTCTTTCCTCCTTTATCGAATATTAGTTGCCCATAAAGTTCAGGGTCCACTTCTGGATTCTCTATTCTGTTCCACTGATGTATGTGTCTGTTTTTGTGCCAGTACCACACTGTCTTGATGACCACAGCTTTGTAGTACAACCTGAAATCTGGCATTGTGATGCCCCCAGCTATGGTTTTCTTTTTTAAAATTCCCCTGGCTATTCGGGGTCTTTTCTGATTCCACACAAATCTTAAAATAATTTGTTCTAACTCTCTGAAGAAAGTCCATGGTATTTTGATAGGGATTGCATTAAACGTGTATATTGCCTTGGGTAACATTGACATTTTCACAATATTAATTCTGCCAATCCATGAGCATGGAATATTTTTCCATCTCTTTGTGTCTTCCTCAATTTCTTTCAGAAGTGTTCTATAGTTTTGAGGGTATAGATCCTTTATATGTTTGGTGAGGTTTATTCCTAGGTATCTTATGCTTTTGGGTGCAATTGTAAATGGGATTGACTCCTTAATTTCTCTTTCTTCAGTCTCATTGTTAGTGTATAGAAATGCCACTGACTTCTGGGCATTGATTTTGTATCCTGCCACACTACCGAATTGCTGTATGAGTTCTAGCAATCTTGGGGTGGAGACTTTTGGGTTTTCTATGTAGAGTATCATGTCATCGGCGAAGAGGGAGAGTTTGACTTCTTCTTTGCCAATTTGAATGCCTTTAATGTCTTTTTGTTGTCTGATTGCTGAGGCTAGGACTTCCAGTACTATGTTGAACAGCAGTGGTGAGAGTGGACATCCCTGTCTTGTTCCTGATCTTAGGGGAAAGGCTCCCAGTGCTTCCCCATTGAGAATGATATTTGCTGTGGGCTTTTCATAGATGGCTTTTAAGATGTCGAGGAATGTTCCCTCTATCCCTACACTCTGAAGAGTTTTGATCAGGAATGGATGCTGTATTTTGTCAAATGCTTTCTCTGCATCCAATGAGAGGATCATATGGTTCTTGGTTTTTCTCTTGCTGATATGATGAATCACATTGATTGTTTTACGGGTGTTGAACCAGCCTTGTGTCCCAGGGATAAATCCTACTTGGTCATGGTGAATAATTTTCTTAATGTACTGTTGGATCCTATTGGCTAGTATCTTGTTGAGAATTTTTGCATCCATGTTCATCAGGGATATTGGTCTGTAATTCTCCTTTTTGGCGGGGTCTTTGTCTGGCTTTGGAATTAAGGTGATGCTGGCTTCATAGAACGAATTTGGAAGTACTCCATCTCTTTCTATCTTTCCAAACAGCTTTAGGAGAATAAGTATGGTTTCTTCTTTAAACGTTTGATAGAATTCCCCTGGGAAGCCATCTGGCCCTGGACTCTTGTGTCTTGGGAGGTTTTTGATGACTGCTTCAATTTCCTCCCTGGTTATTGGCCTGTTCAGGTTTTCTATTTCTTCCTGTTCCAGTTTTGGTAGTTTGTGGCTTTCCAGGAATGCGTCCATTTCTTCTAGATTGCCTAATTTATTGGCGTATAGCTGTTCATAATATGTTTTTAAAATCGTTTGTATTTCCTTGGTGTTGGTAGTGATCTCTCCTTTCTCATTCATGATTTTATTAATTTGAGTCTTCTCTCTCTTCTTTTTAATAAGGCTGGCTAATGGTTTATCTATCTTATTAATTCTTTCAAAGAACCAACTCCTGGTTCTGTTGATCTGTTCCACAGTTCTTCTGGTCTCGATTTCGTTGAGTTCTGCTCGAATCCTTATTAACTCCCTTCTTCTCTTGGGTGTAGGATCTATTTGCTGTTTTTTCTCTAGCTCCTTTATGTGTAAGGTTAACTTTTGTATTTGAGTTCTTTCCAGTTTTTGAATGGATGCTTGTATTGCGATGTATTTCCCCCTTAGGACTGCTTTTGCTGCATCCCAAAGATTTTGAACGGTTGTATCTTCATTCTCCTTAGTTTCCATGAATCTTTTTAATTCTTCCTTAATTTCCTGGTTGACCCTTTTATCTTTTAGCAGGATGGTCCTTAACCTCCATGTGTTTGAGGTCCTTCCAAACTTCTTGTTGTGATTTAGTTCTAATTTCAAGGCATTATGGTCCGAGAATATGCAGGGGACAATCCGAATCTTTTGGTATCAGTTCAGACCCGATTTGTGACCCAATATGTGGTCTATTCTGGAGAAAGTTCCATGTGCGCTTGAGAAGAATGTGTATTCAGTTGAGTTTGGATGTAACGTTCTGTAGATATCTGTGAAATCCATCTGGTCCAGTGTATCATTTAAAGCTCTCGTTTCTTTGGAGATGTTTTGCTTAGAAGACCTATCGAGTATAGAAAGAGCTAGATTGAAGTCACCAAGTATAAGTGTATTATTATCTAAGTATTTCTTCACTTTGGTTAATAATTGATGTATATATTTGGCAGCTCCCACATTCGGAGCATATATATTGAGGATTGTTAAGTCCTCTTGTTGAATAGATCCTTTAAGTATGATATAGTGTCCCTCTTCATCTCTCACTACAGTCTTTGGGGTAAATTTTAGTTTATCTGATATAAGGATGGCTACCCCTGCTTTCTTTTGAGGACCATTCGAATGGTAAATGGTTCTCCAACCTTTTATTTTCAGGCTGTAGGTGTCCTTCTGTCTAAAATGAGTCTCTTGTAGACAGCAAATAGATGGGTCCTGCTTTTTTATCCAGTCAGAAACCCTGCGCCTTTTGATGGGGTCATTAAGCCCGTTCACATTCATAGTTACTATTGAGAGATATGAGTTTAGTGTCATCATGATATCTATTCAGTCTTTGTTTTTGTGGACTGTTCCACTGAACTTCTTCTTAAAGGGGAATTTTATTTTATTTTATTTATTTATTTTTTTTGCCTTTATTTTTATTTTTATTTTTTTTTAATTTATTTTTTTATTGGTGTTCAATTTACTAACATACAGAATAACACCCAGTGCCCGTCACCCATTCACTCCCACCCCCCGCCCTCCTCCCCTTCTACCACCCCTAGTTCGTTTCCCAGAGTTAGCAGTCTTTACGTTCTGTCTCCCTTTCTGATATTTCCCACACATTTCTTCTCCCTTCTTAAAGGGGAATTTTAAGAGTCCCCCTTAAAATTTCTTGCAGAGCTGGTTTGGAGGTCACATATTCTTTTAGTTGCTGCCTGTCTTGGAAGCTCTTTATCTCTCGTTCCATTTTGAATGAGAGCCTTGCTGGATAAAGTATTCTTGGTTGCATGTTCTTCTCATTTAGGACCCTGAATATATCCTGCCAGCCCTTTCTGGCCTGCCAGGTCTCTGTGGAGAGGTCTGCTGTTACCCTAATACTCCTCCCCATAAAAGTCAGGGATTTCTTGTC
The DNA here is from genome assembly GCF_053574225.1 of Canis aureus. Taxonomy (NCBI): domain Eukaryota; kingdom Metazoa; phylum Chordata; class Mammalia; order Carnivora; family Canidae; genus Canis; species Canis aureus. The sequence goes on from NW_027554487.1 coordinate 233,806, forward strand.
TCTTGCTGCTTTAAGGATCTTCTCCTTATCTTTGGAATTTGCAAGCTTCACAATTAAATGTCGAGGTGTTGAACGGTTTTTATTGATTTTAGGGGGGGATCTCTCTATTTCCTGGATCTGAATGCCTGTTTCCCTTCCCAGATTAGGAAAGTTTTCAGCTAGAATTTGTTCAAATACATATTCTGGCCCTCTGTCCCTTTCGGCGTCCTCGGGAACCCCAATTAAACGTAGGTTTTTCTTCCTCAGGCTGTCGTTTATTTCCCTTAATCTATCTTCATGGTCTTTTAATTGTTTGTCTCTTTTTTCCTCAGTTTCCCTCTTTGCTATCAACTTGTCTTCTATGTCACTCACTCGTTCTTCCACCTCGTTAACCCTCGTCGTTAGGACTTCTAGTTTGGATTGCATCTCATTCAATTGATTTTTTATTTCTGCCTGATTAGCTCTAAATTCTGCAGTCATGAAGTCTCTTGAGTCCTTTATGCTTTTTTCTAGAGCCACCAGTAGCTGTATAATAGTGCTTCTGAATTGGCTTTCTGACATTGAATTGTAATCCAGATTTTGTAACTCTGTGGGAGAGAGGACTGTTTCTGATTCTTTCTTTTGAGGTGAGGTTTTCCTTCTAGTCATTTTGCTTAGTGCAGAGTGGCCCAAAGCAAATTGTATTGGGAAAAAGAGAAAAAGAGAGGAGAGAAAGAAGGAAAGAAAAGAGAAAGAGAAAAAAAAAAGGGAAGAAAAAGAGAAAAAAAAAACGAAAAAAAAAAAAAAGAAGAAAAAGAGAAAGAAAAAGAAAGGAGAAAAAAAGGGGGTGGGGGAAGGAAACAAATCAAAAAGCAAAACAAAAGAAAAACAACAACAAAAAAAAAGAACCACAGGGGAGTATCTTCTGATTCTGTGTTCTTTAAGTCCCTTGGCTTCTCCTGGAAGTTGTCAGTCTAGCTGATCTTCTGGGGGAGGGGCCTGTTGTGCTGATTTTCAGGTGTTAGCAGTTGGGGGAGCTGCTCTGCCCCTGCCTGGTGCAGGGCTCAGTGGGGGTTGTTTACCCCGTGAGGCCGCAGGAGGAACAGCCCCAGTGAAGGGGCAGCTCTGGAAACCTGGATTCAGCTCCGGCAGGAACTCCGTCTGCAGGGCCTGGAGGCTCCGGGGCGGGGCCGCTGCTCTGCTCAGCTGGGGCAGGAGCGTCCTTGCTGTCCTGGGCCCTCCCGGCCTCTGCCTGTCCCGGGGGAGGCGGGATCCTGGGCTGTGTCTCGGCGCCCTGTGCTCCGGAGCCTGCGCTGTTGGATTCGCGCTCCCGGGCTGCGCAACCCCCTCCGCGGAGCTGCCGCCCGAGCCCCTCCGAGCTGCTCTGGGTCCCGCCGCGCGCTGCAGCCCTTAGGGAGCTCGGCGCACTCTCCTGGGGGCGTAGTTGCTCTGTTACTGTCCCAGGGAGCCCGAGGGCATCCTCGCCCTCCTGGGTCTTGCTCCAACTCCCCGCGAGCCCCTTTCCCCCGGGAAGGTCGGTGCAGCTCCTGCGTCTCCGGGACGGGGCTCTCCTGTCCTGGGGACACTCGCCCTGGCCTCACCCAGCTCCTCGCGGGGCCCCTCCCCCTTGGAGGCCTTTGTTCCTTCATTTCTTTTTCCCCGTCTTCCTACCTTGATAGATGCGCGAACTCTTCTCACTGTAGCATTCCAGCTGGTCTCTCTTTAAATCTCAGGCCGAATTCATAGATTTTCAGGATAATTTGAAGGTTTTTTAGGTAGTTTGGTGGAGACAGGTGATTTGGAGACCCTACTCTTCGGCCATCTTGCTCCTCCCCCCAAAAACAACACACTTGATTAATATAGCTACCAATATAGCTGCCATATACTTTTTCATTTTATTTATTTATTTATATTTATTTATTTATTTGTTTATTTATTTATTTATTTATTTATTTATTATTTGAGAGAGAGAGAGGGAGAGAGAGGCAGAGACACAGATAGAGGGAGAAGCAGGTTCCATGCAGGGAGCCTGATGTGGGACTCCATGCTGCATCTCCAGCATCCCACACTGGGCTGAAGGTGGCGCTAAATCGCTGAGCCACCGGGGCTGCCCTACAATATACTTGTTAAAAATATATTTTATCTATTTATTCATAAGAGAGAGAGAGAGAGGCAGAGACACAGGCAGAGGGAGAGGCAGGCTCCATGCAGGGAGCCCGAAGTGGGACTCCATTCTGGGTCTCCAGGATCACGCCCTGGGCAGAAGGCATTGCTAAACGGCTGAGCCACCCAGGCTGCCCATTTTCAATTCTTAAAACACACAATTCGACTTCTTTCTAGCAAAGTTTTATGTGAGTTGGTGTACCTATCAATTAAAAGCTGTAGGGTATGGATCCCAGACTGCCCCTAAGGTGCATGTTCAGAGCCCTTCCAATTCCTCCAAGTGCAGCCTGGAAACCACCGAGCTGGTCTGAGGTCACATCCACAGCTGTGGGAACCAAGTGCCAGAGGCCATCAGAATCCAGCCTGGATCAGAAACCCAGTTGTCTCCTGAAGCATCTGAGTCAGGGAATTGGTTTTTCTCAAGGCAGGGTGAAAAAAACCTTACACGATCAGGATTTCTCTCATCCCAAGAAAAATGCTTAGGTTTTTTTTGTTTGTTTCTTTTTTCTCATGTTGTTTGGCTATTTCTCTTGTCACATTGCCCTACTTCCTTTGGTAATTAGTTTTGGAAAGAAAACATTCACATAATGAAAATGATCTAGAAACTCAGGTTAAAAAAATTTTCTAGCCAGTGTGGATATGTGCGATTTACAGTTGCTTTAAGCCTACAGAAATTTGTTTGCACAAATCAATAACAACTTTTAATAAACAGACTTTACTGTTCACTGCTAAAAATATTCCTGTCAGAAGGGCAAGACAGCCGAAGAGTAGGGTCCCCAAGTCACCTGTCCCTACCAAACTACCTAGCTAACTCTCAAATCATCCTGAAAACCTATGAATTCGGCCTGAGATTTAAAGAGAGAACAGCTGGAACGCTACAGTGAGAAGAGTTCGCATTTCTATCAAGGCGGTTCCCACCTTGGCTTCACCGGGACCCGGTGACTGTTGTCTCCACCTTTGCCTCACCTGGACCTGGTGACTGTGGTCCCCACCTGGGCCTCACCGTACCTGGTGACTGGGCTCCTCAGCTACCAATGACTAACATCCAGGAAGGACCCTTAGTTACTACTGACACCAGTACCATCCCCAGGGTCTCACTTGTTCCTGGTGACTATGGTCCTTGTCTGGGCTGACCTGACTCATCCTTGGCTCTGATCCTCTCCTGGGCCTCCCCTGCCTTGCAGGTACGGTCTCCCTTGTCGTGGGTGTGTATTGTCTATGGTCCCTTCTGGGCCTCACCTGATGGTACCGGGCCACGATATCGGCCCTTCGCAAGGCCAGTAGGTTCTCCGAGTCCTCCTGCATGGTGCTGCAATCCAAACACATCCAAGAATGACGGCACATGAAAACCTTCCGAGGACACATGCATCCGGGTGCTCCCCGTGGGCAGGTCTCCCTCCATCTGACCAGAGCCGGAGACAACCCCATAGCCCTGAGGGGCACAGGCTTGGCTGGAACATCACACACGGGCCCTCACTGCCTGTCGCTCGTCCACCTACAGTCCACCTTCCCAGCCACTGTCCCAGGACACGCCGTCACGCTGGGATCACAGAGCGCTCCCACCCCGGTATCAGGAGCACATGGGCGGGGGACCCAGGAGGCTCTGGCGAACTGCCGATCTGATGCTCGGGGTGATGTCTCCCAGCCCGGGGGATATCGAAGATTTCTCTTAGATTCCACAAGCACAACCACCGAGGGGAGAAAGCAACGGACTAGACTTCATCAAAATTAAAACCTGATGCCAGCAAGAGTACGACCAAACTCCCCACCCTGAGGGCAACGATGCGTGAATAGCCTGAGGGGGGTCTGGGGGGAGCACGAGGGACTCTGCCCGCATTCCATTGCGTGAAGAGCAAGCCTGCTCACCGGTCAGGAGGACCCAGCAGGCCCTGACCGTCCTCCCCTCACCACAGAGTGGGGCGGGGAGGGGGTGTCATCCCTGTCGGGGTTGCCACAACAGTACTGACTCTATTCCCTAGGCTGTATTTTCTAAATTTCTGTGACTTATTTTATTTACGAACCAGACGCTTATAGCTGTTACTATTGTTCATCTACGTCGCCCGTGTCCTACCCACGGCCCCTCTGTCCATCAGTCAGCAGGATCCATCACATTAACCAGAGAAAGGACATGGGGCAGCCCCCGGTGGTTCAGCGGTTTAGCGCCTGCCTTCAGCCCAGGGCGTGATCCTGGAGTCCCGGGATCGAGTCCCACGTCGGGTTCCCTACATGGAGCCGCCTTCTCCCTCTGCCAGTGTCTCTGTCTTTCTCTCTCTGTGTCTCTGTGTCTCTCAAGGATATATAAATAAAATCTTAAAAAAAAGAAAAACGAGAGAAAGGACAAAAAGCATACGATCCTCAAGAGTTGCAGAAAAAACATTTGACAAAATACAGCATCAAAAGCATAGTGGGTTTTGAGGAAATGTCTATCAAGAGAATAAAGGCCGCTAGGAAGCTGACATCATCTTCAAGGGTGAAAACCTGAAATCGTCTCCCCTAAGAGCAGGAACAAGCCAAGGAGGTCCCCTCTCAGCACTGGAAGTCTTAATGTAGTCAACAGACAGGAAACAGCAAAGGTTTCACATCTGGAAGGGGGACGTCACACTGTCCCTATTTGCTGAAGACGCGGTACTAGAAACAGGAAACCCGAGAGCCCACACCAAAACCTGTTAGAACTAATGATTGAATTCAGTAAATTCACGGGACACCAACTGAACCTACAGATCTCAGTAGCCTTGCTGTGTCCCAATAATGAGCACTCAGGAAGGAAATGAAGGACGTGACTCCCTTCTCAGGAGCATCACAGAGAATAAATAATGAGCCTGAACCAAAGGAGCACAAGACTTGTGCACTGAGCCATACCAGGCTCTGGGAGGTCGTCCTGGGCTCGTGGGGTGGAAGCCTCATCTTGTGAAAGTGTCCGCAGTTCCTGAAGCCACCCTCGGTTTCAATGTCATTCCTATCAAAATCATGGTGGTAGATCCTAGAAATAGGAAAAAAAAAAAACCTAACATCCGTCAGCCCCCACAAATGACCCCGGACAGCAAATCAGTATTGGAAAAGCAGGACAGAGCGGGACGCAGCACTTTCCTATTTCAAACGATGTCACAGAGACACAGGATAAAGCAGTGCGGTTCTCGGACCCCTGGCTGGCTCTGTCGGTTAAGCATCCGACTCCTGACCTCCCCTCCGGTCCTGATCTCGGGGTCCTGAGTTCTAGCCCTGGGTTGGGCCATGAACGAGGCGTGGCACCTACTTAGACCCACAGGGGGTAGTTCCAGCATAAGCTGAAGGAGCAGAACAGAGAGTCCAGAAGGAAATGTGCTCTGATACAACTGATATTTTTTAACTTAATTTAATTTAAACCCAATTAATTAACGTATAGTGTTTTCGTTATAACGAAAGTATAATTCTACTTTCAGAGGTAGAATTCAGGGATTCACCAGTTGGAGAGAACAGCAGTGCTCGTGACATCACCTGCCCTCCTTCGTGCCCGTCCCCCGTTAACCCCTCCCCCCCTCCCCTCCAGCGACCTTCAGTTTGTTTCCTATGATTAAGAGTCTGTCTTTCCTGCATCTGTTTTCATCTTATTTGTTTTTCCTTCCCTTCACAGTAGTTCATCTGCTTTGCTTCTTTAATTCCACCTATGAATGACACCACACGGTCATTCTCTTTCGCGACTGACTTACTTCACTTAACACGATCCCTCTAGTTCTATCCGCGTCATTGCAAATGGCAAGATTTCCTTCTCTTTGATAGCTGAGTACCATTCCTCTCTCTATGACCATCATCTATCTCCCATCCTCTTTATCCATCATCTGTCTGAAGGCACCGAGGCTCCTCCCACAGTGTGGCTACTGTGGACCCGGCCGCTGTAGACATTGGGGCACAGGTGTCCCGGCGTTTCATTGCATCTGTATCTTCGGAGTGAGCTCCAGGCCGTGCACCTGCCGGTCGCAGGGCAGGTCTATCGGTAACTTCCTGAGGAGCCTCCTGACTGTTTCCAGGGCGGCTGCACTAGCCCGCGGTCCCGCCCACAGTGGAAGAGGGTTGAGTCTTGGCAGACGTGGTAAAAGTTTGGTCCACATTTCATTTCGCATTCTGTGGGTTCCAATTCATTGTCCTTAAGCATTTCTGGGGAAGCCGGGTGTTGTGCTCCATTTCAGCGCGACGTTTCCAAAGCTCCTAGGTCTCAGCTGGAGCCTGGAAGGAGGCAGGTCCGGCCCTGGGCGCAGGGACGCCGCCTCCTGCAAGGCCTCCTTCAGCTCCTGAGCGTCCCGCAGGGGGCGCCCGAACCCAGGCCCGGGTCAAGGGCACACGTGCACAGTAGGCCTCGTCCGCCAGCAGTAACAGGAGCCCCTCTGCACTCTGGAGGCCTGAGGAGGACGTGGGGCCGCGTCCACGCTGACAGGAGCCCCGGCCTCCTCAGTACCCGCGGGTAGGCTTCAGGACCATGTGGGGCTGCCTCCACAGTGACAGGAGCCCTGGCCTCCTCAGGACTCCCGGTGAGGCTTCCAGAGGATGTGGAGCCCCGTCCTCGCTGACAGGAGCCTGGTCTCCTCAGGACCCGCGGTGAGACTTCAGGAAGATGTGGGGCTGCGTCCTCGCTGACAGGAGCCCCGGCCTCCTTAGGACCCACGGTGAGTTTTCGGGATGACGTGGGGCTGTGTCCGCGGGGACAGGAGCCCCAGCCTCCTCAGGACCCGCGGGGAGTTTGCGGGATGACGTGGGGTCGCGTCCACGCTGACAGGACCCCCAGCCTCCTCAGGACCTGCGGTGAGTCTTCGGGATGATGTGGGGCCTCGTCTACGCTGACAGGAGTCCCGGCCTTCTCAGGACCCGCGGGTAGGCTTCAGTCCCATGTGGGGCTGTGTCCATGGTGACAGGAGCCTGGCGTCCTCAGAACCTGTGGGGAGGCTTCTGGAGGATGTGTGGCATAATCCACAGTGTCAGGACCCCTCTCGTCCTCAGGACCCGCTGTCTATGACTCAGGAAGACATGGGGCCACGTCCACCATGACAGGAGTCCAGCTTCCTCAGGACCCGCTGGAGGACCCTGGAGGCGCCGTTTGGAGTCGCATCCACCTCAGCAGGGGCTTCTCAGAACGACAAGGTAAGTGAATGGGGAGAATTGAGATAGGGTTAGGGTTTAGGGTGAGCAATAGGTGGTTAAGGTTAGGTTAGATGATATGGATTAGTGATCATGGTTATGCTTACGAGTTACTGGTGAGGGTGATGGATGGGGTAAGGATCAAGAGGTAGGAGTTAAAGTAAGGTATTAGGGATTAGGAAATTGAGTTAGGGTCTGTTTTAGGGTAATGTTACAGATAGGTTATAGGGTTTAGGGTTAGGGAATGGGAGGGAATACGGTTAGAGATAGAGTGGGGGATGGGGTTAGAGTTTAGGGTAAGGGGTGAAGGCAGGGTTAGGGTTATGGGTTAGGGTTTGGGACAAGGGTTTGAGCTAGGTTTAGGTTACGGGTTGGTGTTAGGGTGAGGGTTAGGGTTAGGGAACGGGTTAGGGATAGGGAACGGGTTAGGGTTAGGGAACGGGTTAGGGTTAGGAGTTAGGGTTAGGGTTAGGGTACGGGTTAGGGTTAGGGTTAGGGTTAGGGTACGGGTTAGGGAACGGGTTAGGGTTAGTGTTAGGGTTAGGGTTAGGGTTAGGGAACCGGTTAGGGTTAGGGTTAGGGTTAGGGTTAGGGTTAGGGGTTAGGGTTAGGGTTAGGGTTAGGGGTTAGGGGTTAGGGTTAGGGTACGGGTTAGGGTACGGGTTAGGGTTAGGGTACGGGTTAGGGTTAGGGTACGGGTTAGGGTTAGGGTACGGGTTAGGGTACGGGTTAGGGTTAGGGTACGGGTTAGGGTACGGGTTAGGGTTAGGGTTAGGGTTAGGGTTAGGGTACGGGTTAGGGTACGGGTTAGGGTTAGGGTACGGGTTAGGGTTAGGGTACGGGTTAGGGTACGGGTTAGGGTACGGGTTAGGGTACGGGTTAGGGTACGGGTTAGGGTTAGGGTACGGGTTAGGGTACGGGTTAGGGTACGGGTTAGGGTACGGGTTAGGGTACGGGTTAGGGTTAGGGTACGGGTTAGGGTACGGGTTAGGGTACGGGTTAGGGTACGGGTTAGGGTACGGGTTAGGGGTTAGGGTACGGGTTAGGGTACGGGTTAGGGTACGGGTTAGGGTTACGGGTTAGGGTACGGTAGGGTTAGGGTACGGGTTAGGGTTAGGGTACGGGTTAGGGTACGGGTTAGGGTACGGGTTAGGGTTAGGGTTAGGGTTAGGGTTAGGGTACGGGTTAGGGTTAGGGTACGGGTTGGTTAGGGTTAGGGTACGGGTTAGGGTAGGGTTAGGGTTAGGGTACGGGGGTTAGGGTTAGGGTTAGGGTACGGGTTAGGGTTAGGGTTAGGGTTAGGGTACGGTAAGGGTACGGGTTAGGGTTAGGGTTAGGGTTAGGGTACGGGTTAGGTTAGGGGTTAGGGTTGGGTTAGGGTTAGGGTACGGGGTTAGGGTTAGGGTACGGGTTAGGGTTAGGG